>NC_042291.1:1399561-1699561 GCF_901000725.2 Takifugu rubripes | reverse complement strand
TAAATCCTCAAATTCACGATTAAAGGCATCGTAAACTATTTTTAAAAAAATGGATAAACCAGGAAAAAAATGAAATAAAAACTGATATATGGATTTTAATGTTTTTCTATTGGAGGAATATTTAAATCAATCAATCAATCAATCTTTATTTATATAACATCTGTTACAATCAGAATTGTTTCTAGGCACTTTCCAGAATCCCAGGGCCTGACCCCCAACAAGCAACAGTGGCAAGGAAAAACTCCCCTTTAACAGGAAGAAACCTTGAGCAGGACCAGGCTCGTGTAGGGGGACCCTCCTGCTGATGGGGGGCTGGGTAGAGAGAGAGGAGAAGGGGGAGGACAGGTAGAGGAGAGAATAGATAGAACATAGAAATACATTATATTAATTAAAATAAACTGCCGGTAGAGTCGACTTGAGTGGGTCAGCGGGGTTGGAGGTCAGCAGGTTAGCATACAACTATGAAGGCGGCGATACGTGTAGATGAATACAGGGGAAGGGGGGAGCAGAGAAACCACACAATGAATCTTTTCTACAATTTTCTATATAAATATAAATCAAAGGTTGATTGAAGAAATACAGTGATAGTTTTTAGTTTATTGGAGAATGATGAAGTCAAAGGAAAATAACATTTATGTTTAGGTTGCCTTTAGCAATGAAATGAAGGTTCTCAGCTTGAATGCAAATTTGACATACTCATCAGGGATTTGATTTGAATTGCTGCCCTCATGTTCATCTTTTTCTGTACCGCTTTTTTCTGCAAAACAACACCTTTGTTAAATAACAATTCCTTAATAAAAATTTTGCCACGTCATAAGAAGGCATTTCATTTTATTTCCTTTCATTATTGTCATAAAAAAAAACATTTCATTTGCATTTTGCTGAACTTGATTTTGACCCAGTAATTTCAACCTGGTAGTGGCTCAAAATATCTGTTGGCACACTATTTTACTATGTTGTGTATAATGATAATAGGGCAACCCAAGCAGAGTGACGCTTACTACAGAGGGAGTCCATTATCAAGCATCTAATTAAGACTAAACAAACTAACCTTCTAACCAACAAATGTGAAATTCGTAATAGTCATTGGCTGTAGACATGAAAGTGAGGTAATTGTCGAAGGAAGTGTGGAATCAGCGGTCAGAGAGGCATAACCAATGTCAGAGATTTTCCTTCTGATTACATTTGATGTCACATATACCGGTAACTGGAATCAGTGCCTCAGGCATGTATTTTATTTAATACAAAAATTGTAACACTAAAATGTGTTCCTACTAAAGCAAAACTCATTCAGATTAGCTGCACAGATTCACAGTCTTGTATTATGTGGACCATCTGTCTTATGAAGACAACTTTATTTCATTAAAAAGAAAAAGAAACAATCACTTCACACCCCAAACCTAAACTGCAGTAACTTTTCTCTGACTCTGAAAGCAAGGCTGAGGTCTCCATCAAAATAGCGTTAATTGAAAAGCATAAATTATTCCCTGTAAACCTAAATGTCGGTTTTACATGTCTGACACCTGCTCGGAAGAGAAAGTGCTGAAGCCAAAACCTCAGAAACGGGAGAAACAACTCTCCTCTTTTCCCATTGCCTGAGGAGACACTACCACTGAACAAAGCTCTGTTCATGTTTAACTGTTGGCGAGCGAATCCTGCAAACTGCCTCTTACAAACATGTTTTCTGTAATAGTGTCATTAGAGAGCTTCAGAATTGTCTTTAACTATTAGGAACAGACACTAATCAGGCACAATAATATAACCAATGACAGATGAAATGAATGATGTCGATCTTCTCATTTCATTGCAATGTTCTGCTGGGAATTATTATGGACATCAGGCCCTGAATTCCACAGATGCCTTGGGGTGGACATATTTCAGTATCATAATCTTTTTATTTGATAAGCATTTGCTGTTAGAAATATGGAAGTTGGTAATGACACAAACTCAGTGCAATGTAGAGTATCTATAATGAACCATGACTAACGAGGTGATTTTAAATGGTTCACATACATCGGAAAGGTTAGTTATCTATTTCCTGCTCAATTTATTTCGTTGGATGATTTTAACCGCTTTGAGTCATAATCACAAGTGGAAAAAGTACATGTGGGATTGTGCTCCATTCAGATCAGTTTAAGGTGATTACTGTTTCAAAGATGTTTTTACTGGCAGATCAGCTCAGCTATGTTTTTATACTCAATTCTTTAAAAGAGGAGCTGTTTCATGCTAGTAGTTGCAAACTTAGTGACCTTGACATCAAATCAATGTGTTGTGTAAAAGGGATGGATTTGGTCCAAACACTACTGCTGAAGAATTCGTAAGTAGCTTTATTACATGCTCTTATTTTTTAAGTTTCTCAAATGAATGAACTCAACACAGAGGGCACCGTCACAGTGCTATAACATGGCATGGCAAAACTTGAATAAAATTTGAATAAAATCTTCTTAAACTAATAAAAAAACATGAGTCCTTTGTAAAAAAAATAAAAATAAAATAAGGATTTGTAAATGTCCTGTTCAGTGTTATGAAAGCGGACTTGATGCTACATCCATGTGTTCTAGGTTCTAAATGCGTTCATTTCCATTTCCATGTTCTTTCAACCGGCTCTGTTGAATGTTTCTCAGCACCAGATAGAACATGTGAAAATGTTAAAGCCCCAGGTGGAATAGTTTGAGTTTGGGAATGCAAATCATTTGTAGAAATTGACAATATTTGAGATGATTGAAGACAGTTTCAGCTCACAGCAAAAAAGGAAAGTTTGCAAATATCTTCTCTCCCCCCCCCAACATGTAACTTTCCTTATAAAAGAAGGCCCTACGTAGAGCTGCCTCAAGTGACCCTGAACCACCTGGTTGTGTTTCATGCTGCAATGCACATCTCCCCTCTCTCTCTCTTCTTTTGATGCATTTGTGTGCTGCTACTCGACAGGTTGTCATGACCTCTCTGTCTCTAAGTATCATGGTCAACAGTGTACACTAGCTTCATTACTGTGACTGCTGGTTTTTAATCAAGACTTTCATACAGCGTTAATCTCACGTATCATGTGATAGTATTTAATGGTGTTTTATGTACCTTTGTTTGGATCCTGCTTGTCTGTTACATGTTACGTTAAAAGTTATAGCAGCAAATCTGATTAAAAACAAAACAGCACCCTCTAGCCCCTCCCCTTCACCAGGTTGAAATTTAATTGGTGCAGAACCCCGATTCTGCCATCTGATTGGTTGGAACATATTATTGTGAGTTGGGGAGCGGGTAGAGTCATAACAATGACTGCTTTAACAGCAGCATCTACATATAAGAATAAAAATAAAAATAAAAAAATAAATGGGGGAGGGGGGTCTCACGTGCATAAATCAAAACACATTCTACAGCAGTTAAATGAAGAAGTTCAGATTCTGAAGAAGGTAGAGCTGGATGTCATCTGCATAGCAATGAAACCGAACATTATGGAATATTTACAGAATAAGTGGCTGAGGAGGAGGAGATCGATGATGAAGAGGATCGGATGTGAACAGAACCCCAGAGGACAAAAAAGGAGATGGGAGACGACTGGAGGGATATGATTTTACCCATTCAATTGGGGTACTATATAAGCCACTGTCAGTCTATGTGGAGGAGGTGGATGGAACAGGAGATGGTATTGAAAGCTGCAGTCAGGTGAAGGAGGATAAGAGTCCGGAGTCTTCTGTCATTCGAAAGGTGCTGGTTATTTTGAGCAGGGCTCTTTCTGTGCTGTGATGGGATCGGAACTGTTCATAAAAGTTGTTGTTGAAGAGGTTAGAGTGAACTTTGGAATCAACTGTTTTTTCCAGAATTTTAGAGAGGAATGGCAAATGGAACAGAGGTTGTTAAAATTGTTGGGGCCTGAATCGGTGTTACTGCAGCAGATTTGAGAGGCGATGGGCTTTGATGAGAGGTGTCGGAAGGGGGCTGAGTTGACAGGTGGATTATTTGCTTATGAGTTCAGTTATGGCAGCAACTGAGGGAAGGTGGAAACTTGAGAGCGGCTGTGAGGATGTAATTTGAAGAATGGCAGGAAAAGAATTGTTGAGCCAGTGGACACTATTGATATTGACAATTTTTGCATTGAAGAAGTTCACGAGTGCATTACAGTGGTCACCAGAGTAGAAGTGTGGGGGACAGTAGTCTGATGAGTGCAGGGAGTTGTTGATTGAGCCCCTATAGTGGAGGATGTGCTGATCATACATGTCCTCATGCACAGTTGGACCGGTTTTGATGTAGTTGCTCCACTTGTCGTCCTTGAGCTTTGAGAAGGTGGAGTTGGCATGTAAACCAAGGTGCAGAGTGACACAGTCCAGGGTTTGGGGGGGTGGGTCAGATCAGCAGAGTGTGGAGACAATTGTTGTAATGGGAAACCAGTTCTCCTGTCCTAGGCTGGGAGATGATACTGGGGAGTGACTCCATGGCAGTGGTGAGAGTTGTCAGATCAATGCCTCTGATGTTAGGAAATTAAATCACACGTGATGGCTTAGTTTTGGAAATGGTCAGATTCAAATAAAATATTATGAAAATGTGGTCAGAGATGGGGACAGTAGTTGAACAGATGGACAGGTCCAATACACTCACTGGATCAACAGGTCTGAGTCTTCAGACAGCTGATTGGGCAAACTGTGCATGATTGATGGGTTGGAACAAACACCTGCAGCCACCCGGCCGTTTGTGGTATAGTTCAAACATCCCTGCTCTAGAGACAGTCTCTGTGTTCCGCCAAAGTCCTTATTAACTCTGTATTAAAATGACTGTTCAGATAGACAAAATAAACTGGGAAAATACAAGTTTCTGGGTGAACATTCTTCTGGTAAGAAAGCAGCACTGTAAATTTGGATTTTTATGCAAATTACACATCTGCTCATGTCAGGATTGAAACATATTGTGCTGTTGTTAATTTGTAACAGAAATACCAAAGCACAGAAGAACATCTGATTCTGATTCATCAAGCTATCCTGATAAGTTCACTGCACATTATAATTAGTGTTCCAGTTACCGCTCCGTCTTGCAACACCATTATTCATCAGAACTCTATAAACAAAAAGCAAATATTACAAAGTTCAGTTAACATTTACAACTAAGCCCACTTTTGCCACCACGGTGCTTTACATGCATTGGCGCAATGTGTACCTGTGCAAATACTGAAAAAATAAACGATAGAACGTCAAGCCATGTATGAAAAATCATTCACTGTATGAGAGAAAAGCTTTGACACTAGACTAGACAGTGTTAAATATAAGCATTGGTAATAAATGCATTATCCTTGAGATGGGAAAAGTTCATCAGCCTATAGAAATGCTTGGAAAAAGCTGAGATAACACATGGCTCCTTTACACCGTAGAGAACTTTACTTGTGATTAACACGCTGAACAGTTCCAGAACAGCTGTGGAAGGCAAATGACGGTCAAGGGAAAGATAAACAAGACTGGTCAGAGAAAGTAAGCACGACCGGAGCTGTGTAATCTACACAACAGGCAGCAAAGGACAATGAGGAAGAACAGCATGGCATCCGACTTAAGCCCTGTAAATTAATGACAATCTGAGCAGCTTGCTCAGACACACACGCGTGCACACACAAACACACATTTCTACGGTCTCAAGCAAACTGATTGTTGATCAGAAAAGTGTCTCCTGACCAATAAAAAGATAGAAAAGCCTGACGTGTGGATACATGTGGGACAGATACAAACACAATTCATCTGAGGTTAAGATGGAAGCTGTGCTCCGAAATAAAGTTATAAAATCAGCACTTGAATCACCAGATGGAGCTTTAGTGTTTTTCAATAGTTGCACTGACTCAACATTATATCAGTAATTTGTTGCTGGTGTCAGACAGGGTGTGTGTAAATAACTGTATTCCTGTTGTTGCTTGATTTAATCACACACGCGTCTGTTCAAAAAGAAGGTGACGGCTTCATGCGATTGGTTTTAATGTCGGTAAATCTGCTTCAGGCACCAGTCTCCAGACACCTGCTTTGATTTCAGCTCCGTCTCTGTCTCAGTCCGATTTTTTTCACTTTCCAGAGCTGTATGGGTTCAAAGAGCAATGTGTGATAGTTGGAAGGAGAACAACAAAAAAAATAATTCACTGAAATGGCTCCACGTAGACGTGTCCAGGAACACCTCATGTACTTTCCAGGTCAGGACAGCATTTCACTTCAGTGATGAGAGGCAGAAACAACAAAAAATGTTTGGATTTCAGCATTTCTGAGCCACAGGTCAAACACCTACGGGGTGTGTTTACTATAACGCAGGATCAGAGTTCATCTGATTGGCAAGCATCACTTTAAGAAGCCTAAGCCTTTAGTAATAGTCATACCTGCTAGAATAGATGTTTCTTGTAGGTGGCAGTGTTCCCAAATACTGATTTCAAACAAATGTACCACATTACACAAGTCCCTGAAAGCAAGAGACAGTCCAGCACATTACAGCTGTGTGCAAGATACTGGCAGTTATGATGTAGATAGAATACCCTATAGATGGATGACATCATGTACAGGAATATCTGTGCAGAGTGTAGACTGGAAGTGTCGGCACAAAATTGGACATATCATCCAAATGTGATAGAGAATAAGGAGATGGGCTAAGGAGACCTCCAGATCCAGACTTATCAAATGGTGGAAGCGTATCAGCCGATGGAAAAAGTTGGTGGGGATAGACAGCAACATCAGGGAGAAGGAAAACAAGAAACTAAACAAAAAATCCCAATGTCAAATATCAAAGCGGAGCTGGAGACGAAGTTAGCAGGTGCCATTGATCAAACTCAAGGGTGTGACTGCCCAAACGGGAAGAGTGGTTCCAGCAGGCTCCAGGAATGACAACTGACATCTCCCATACACAGGTATTCAATATCTCTTTTTTTCTATTTAACAGTAATTGATGCACATAGATAAAGGGAAACCAGTTGGCTGCTTGCACAGCAGACTCTGGAATCTCTGTCTACAACTCACTTGTCTATACACATGCAAGTTTTTATGGTAACTATTAATTACTTCATCAGTTTTGAATAAAATCTCTGCCCGCAACTATTTCATGTCCAACCATCATATACAAATCATCTCAACAACTGCCAAACAACAAGCAGTTTATGACATTGACCTCCAAAAACACATTTTGTTCAAACACTTTGGATGTTGTTTTCTCTTATAAAGATGCTAGTGATTAACACAGTGAACTAATAGTCTGAGGTCAAAATTTTTAATGACATAGGAATTAACTGAAATCACTGAGAATATCACCCGCTCAAATTGATGCGCAGCACGTTTTTTCTATTACTGTTTGTATTTGGTTACAGGCGTTTGGTGAATACCTGTCATAAAATATAGATCTGGCAACCTCCAGCCGTTGATGATGAAGGCCCATGCTGTTGGCTACAGCGAGAGCCTTTAGGAGTTCCTGCAGTAAGCCAGGAAAATCCTGCTCTGCTTCCAGTGGGTAAATCTTATCATGGTCTAATGATAAAGTGTTGAGGGTGCGGTTTATACGCTGTGACATCACTATTGACGTCATCTGTCAGTCAGACTGAAAAACAGTGGGTAAATTACAGAAAGCAAATATGATATTTGATTAGTAGCACAAATGTGCTTAGAGATCTTGTGATAAACAAGTTTATTTAAGTTTATTCTAAAATGTCCAAGTTTAAATTCTGGATCATTTTGACATGTTGCAGACCTGCAGAATGTCTCATCTCCTCTCTGGCTCCTCAACTCTTTAGGTGGAGAATGTCTTCCACCTGGTCACAGCAAAAAAACCTGCCGATCAACCTAAAAATAAAACCCGTCTTTACCATCGAATTACACAAACAGAGATTTCCAGGTAGCACATTAAAGCAGTAAATGAATACCATTTGTTAACTCTGGAAGATTTATCTCATTTGTAACCTTTGGGTATGCTGCTCACCTGTTTCACATTGTCATAGAATAAAGGAGTGAAAAATGAAGATGATGAAAAGAGTTGTCAAAAAAGCATCCAGTTCTATTTGTGGAGTGGGTTTATCATAACTTTAATCTCACAATATCTGCATTCTACATCAGCAGTGAGATAAGAAGCGCTTAATATATATTTACTTATCTAAAGCACATGGCCTAGCTTGTTAGACTTGCGCAGTGATTTTTTTTTATGCATGTGCATGTCCTTTCGGCGCCCGGCGCTCTTGCGCACAGAAATCTGGTGATAACCTCGTTCAACACCAATATGGCAAACATCTGTTGGCAGCACCAAACTCTCACTGCATGTTGTTTCAATTGAGATCAATCTTCATTTTCAAGTAGTGGGAAGGATTTCAAAGCTTCCCATAACATTTTCTACATGTCTCTTCTTTCCACTTGACAGGATGCCTCTTATTTAAGTTACCTTAATCATGATGTTTATGAGCAATCAGATGGGAACAAACGTATTGCAGCTCTGTCTTTAGTAATCAGCTTCCATGGGGGCCTTAGGAACAGCACAATTACAGGAACCAAAGCCCTAACCGCACAAAGAATGTTGTAGTTTGTAAATATGATATTTATACATTTTAAAATAGGACTGTGGCAGTCATCAGTTTAGAGAAACAGTAAGTAACCTTTTGTCTCCAAACAAATGAGTCAGCCCCTTAAGCCAATCACACTCAAACATTTACACAAGCACACCACTGGGGTAAGCTTTTCAGGGCTGGAGATGCTTTTATTTTTAGATGGAACCTTGTATATTTATTCTCATAAAAAACATCTCTCTAGCGAATAAAAAGAAGCACTGGTACATTCTCTGATGCTGAGCCATGAAAATAATTATAAACGTAGAAATACATGGACATGATGAGATAAATTTCCTAACAGAAGAACCATTAAATATATTAGTATTTCAACCGTCTGGCAATTTTTACAAGTCAAATAATTAGGCAGTAAGAACGAGGGGAGGCAGTGAAGTAGACAAGATGCTAATTTTGTGCCTAACATCCACCTTAACGACTTCTGAACGGCTGAAAATGGCCTGATCCATCTGTAAAAGTCGTTCAAATAAAATGCTGAAATAGAAATGATGAAATCATTTGTAGCTAGAATGTATTAAAATGTTTAAATGATTTGCATATAGCAGCAATCAACTCTGTCAACTGCAGCAGGTGGTTGTATTGTCATATAAGTATCAGTTAAAGAGCTATTAACCGAGGATTTGCTGTCACAGAGACCTGTGCGTTCAAAGAATAATAAGGAGGAAATCACCTTTGTTCTTTTATTATTGGTCATCTGAGCACGAAACAGTAAAACCAAAACAAAACCTTTAACTGGAAGAAACCACGAGCAGGTCCAGGCTCCACTTTCACAAACCAAAAGCCATTTTTATTCTTTTAAATATGTGAACTCTCAATTTTTCAAAAAACAAAAACAAAACTATCCTATTTTCCATAAAAACAGGATCTGTTTCAACATATACTCTCCTCGGGTGACGGAAAACTGACATCCACAAATCATCGTGGAGAATTTCCTCTGAAGTTGGGGTCCAGAATCATCTCGAGTTACACCATCTTCCTATCAACACGCTGGTAAAAAATTATTTGTTTTCCCCGAGGGCTTTAAGTCTGCACCTCAACGAGACAGTGCCGACTAGATCGCCGGTGACTCAGTAAACAAGGAGAACCAATGGGGCAGTTCAGGGTCTCTGATTTAGAAACACAATAGAGTTGTGTAGCCGAAATTATCTGCTCAAAGTCTCAGAGAATTCTGAACTCTCCAAGATTTCCAGACAGTCCCATAAAGTGCTCCTACTTGGTAGGGGAACAGAATCAGAGGCAGGCCATCCTACATGGTCCTTCTTTGGAATCTTTTGAATTGCTGTAACTGCTCTGTTTTGAATCTGTGCTAGTTTTTCAACTAAGTCATTAAATGACTTCACAGAGCTTAACTGAGTTAGCCCCAGTGTTTGTGAATATGCGCGGCTTTAAAATTAGTCTTATGATTACTAAACAAATCTTTGAAATACTTTAAATTTGGGAAATAGTTCTATCTGCAATCTGTTTTGTCTTTAAAAAACAGTAAAAAAAAGTCTAAAAATAATGATGAAGCCTTTGGCACTTCCTTCCAATTTGTTACTCTTTCATATTATTTATAGTAATTTATATTTTATGTTACATAAACCCATACATACATTTATCTTGCATCATTTTTTCTTCACTTTTGAATTCACATTTTCTCAGTGGGCACAGATACGTATCATGTGTTACGGGTTGAGAACAGGTTGTCCAAGTTGGAGAGACTAATATGTTTATTATGTTGGCTTACCTAGAGAGACAGAACTTGCAGAATAACTAAAGTTTGGATGAAAAGTGGATGTTGGAATGTAGCGAAGGAGAAATGGAGGAAATACAGAGTTGGGCTACTGCATAGTAGCACCCTCTTTTGGATGTAGTGCCCATTATTATTATTGTTATCATCGATAATAACCCCAATGATAATAAGTGATATAAGACTGGGCCACTTTCTTAAGAAATACAAGTTTTGAAATTATTTGGGGGTGTACATTTAATAGGCCCTTTTTTCTCTTTAAGGCAGTCAGCTATTACAGTGCATGGAGATGCTCATCTTGTATTATCTTATGTTATTATCATCCACAAAATGATACAGTTTCATAAACCACGGACATAAGCAACTCTGCGTAGATGATTGAGGAGGCAATTGACTTTGGATCATGGCCCTGCTGCGGTTTTGTGAGGCATTCAGAGGGAACAATGAGGAATAATGTGGTAAAAAGCTGTTGGACAATGCAGAATATTACAGCAACGTTTGGCTCCTTCACAAAAATATGCAAAAGCTCTTTTGAACTAAACTGTTTTCCTCTGATATATCTTTGCTAGATTAACGTCATTTTTGACAGTGTACTGAAAGATATCACCGAGTAACAAAAAACAAACAAACATGGATGATAACTTGTGGACAGTTTAATCCCTATATAAATATGGCATTATCATATCATGTGTTGTTTGTATTGCTCTTACATTTAATTATGTCCTTAACCACAAATGACCTATACTGCATAAGGTAATCATAAATTTTCATGACTGGGCTTGTTGATATGTTTGGAAATAAGGAAATTTCATACGGAAGCTTTTGCCTGGAGCTGAGAAGACATTCGTGGGTCATAATAAGGGAAAAGGAGAATAAGATAATAATATACAGATCACAAGAACAACTCAAAATGATTGGCACAGTTCAGAGTCAAATTAATTGCACATTACATGGAATTCAAATATCAGAAGAGTAAATACTTTCGAGCAAGGTCAGTGTTCTGTTTCTTTCCTCAACAAAAGGATATATGATAAACATCTGTGTGTCTTTTTACCAATTGTGTCACTGGTGAACACAGTCACACGGCTCGAACCATCATAAATCATCCTTAATTCCCATGTTTTTTCTTGAAACAGGCTGCGCTATTGTCTATGCTCCAGCTATTAGCTCATAGCTACCCTTGGCTAAAATGGTTCAAGAGCAAAACCTCATTGCTCTGTTCTGCCACTTCTTGTTACAGTTTGTGTGTGTGTGTTTTTTTTTTTAAAAAAAGTACTATTACAGACTTTGGTATATCCAGCTACTTTTGCTGCTCCAGTGGGAGTGGTTGCATCCACCATTTATAACTTAACTGAAATACAGGTCATTGAACTTGTCAGTGAAAAATGTACCACTTAATGGGAAGAATAATGTGTGCAGGTATGCCAGCAGCGTGTCTGTATGTTAGCAGCAGATGCATCGCAGGCTACCATAAAAACTACAGATGATGTGTGACTTTCCGGGTACTCACTGTTTATTTCTTGGCGACTAGATATAACAACACACTCCTCTGTAACTTTCTTCTCATAATAAATCTTTCAGCAGAATAAGTATAACTTAATGTGATTGGTGTTTTTCCAGTACTCCCTCTCATTGTAACCATGCAAATAAAAGACAGTGCAAGTGAATGTTGGCGCATGGATCCTCGCCTGTGAATTGTAGGTCTATTTCTTTTTCTTTTAAAAACTTTTCATCCTTACTTTCGATCTAATAAAAAAAGGTGCAACAAAATTATTCCTTTTTTCAACCTGCTTACTTTATCTAAATGAACAATTACATGTAATACTAGCGTCACGTTTTTCGTTGTTTGCCTTAAGGGTGGAGGGTGACTTGAAATGCTGGAATAAATGAGCATGTGCATTACACTTTTACTATTTAAGCAACATTTAGTCGACTTAACTCCACCGCAGGTTTTTCATCTCGCAGTGAGAATTTCGGGGGTGGGGCCTGTAAAGCCCGACGGCTGCGGTGGGTTTGGATGCAAATATCACGGCTTTGTAACTTTACTTGTCGGGGTTGGATGCAGTCCGCCGCCTCTGAGTGGATTTAAAGAGCGCAGCTCGCTGGATTTTCTGCTGAAACGCGCGTCCTGACTTTAAAAGACGAAATAGAAGCAGCCTGCATGACCACACCGGGAGATATTTAGTCTTATTATTACTTATTACTAAAAAACAAACATTAAAAAAAAAAATCATATTGTCCTTGGAGAAATTTAGGTTATTCTTAAACAAACTTTCTTTCAATTGCGTCCTCTACAGAAGTCCAGAATTTGCCTCGCAATTGTGACAAAGTGTGAAAATGAAATCGTATCTTTTTAAATGATGACAGCGAAAGGTTCCACGGGGGTGTCCTGGAGGAGGAGTCCTTTGTGACCTAACAAGTAACGGATTGTCCCTTATAAAAAAGGAAATTTGGTCGGGACCTTTCAATCAAACGCCGTGGACGCTAAAATACAGGTGGGTGCATTCTGCTTTGGAACATTAACTATGTAAAATTTTCTGACAGAATCTGGTATAAAACAATAATACTAGTAATAATATAGGCAAAATTTAATATTTAAGAATTTAGCTTCATAAAAACTAATAACATGACTTAAAGTATTTAGTCATGTTTTTATTCTATTATTATAGCATATATGAGTGTATATGCTGACAGACAGACAGACAGAGAGAGAGAGAGAGCTCAAGTTACTTTTTTGTCAATCACAGATAATCCACCGGTTATATAAATATCAGCCTCTGTAGCTCCACAGTGACAGTGACGTGACAGCGGAGGTGTGCTGGCAGGTGTGGGGCTGCATGTGATTTTCCTCTCCCTTGAAGGGCAGCGCAGTGCAAACAGTTGTAATCCAGCATGGTGTGCGAGTTCGCCAGACAAAGCTGAACCGTGCTCAACTGAGCTGGACGGGATCAATCCCCAGACTCTGGGAGCTGTAGGGGCTTTAGACCCAGATGAAAGAGCTTAACAAGAATGGTGCTGTTTTGATTGAAGGAAGAGGTCTGTGCTGCTCGAGTGTGTTTAAAGTGCTGCACATTTGACCTCTCACTGCCCAAACTCCTCGTGCTGCAAGGCAGAGGAAGTGATTATTGAAACGGTGGAGGCTCCTGTGCGTGCTGGCTCTGCAGTCAGGTGGTGTCTTCATGTACAGCTCACAGAAAGCCATGCAGAGCTGACTACTTATCATCTGCAGATGTGGATTTGAATGTGTTGACAGCGAGGGTGTGAACATTAGGGTGATGAGCACTCAGCAACACATCATTGCTGATGAATCATCTTATTCATTTTTATTGCGGGTTTGGTTTTGTCACACACAAGTGCTTTTGACTACTATAAATACGCTTATTACTTTGTTTTGCAACCCGCCACTTCCAGCGGGACGACATGTGCTTCGTTGAATAATAAAAAAATAGACAACTTCTACTGATGGAGTCTTGAAATTTCCCTTTGAAGTGCCACATGCAGCAGCAACAACTTGGAAATTTAAGCTTTTGGTTAATGACATTGCGGGAAGAAGAGACCGTTTGCACAAAGCTGAGTTGTAGCACCTTCTCAAGTTCATCAAATTCCTCTGTGTGGGAGCTCCCTTTCAGCACTTGAATAATTGATAGATCAAACTTAATTCACAAAGGAGGCAATTTTATCTGCTGACTCTTTCACGAGCCAGACTGAGTTTCAATAGGCTCAGCTGAATGTGACTGATGGAGAGGAAAGACGCTTAAATGGGGGCAGAGACGGACAACCCTCTAAACACGCCACGAAGGCACCGCTGCTGCCTATTTGGGAGGCAGCATGTTAGAATAAAGGCAGATTGCTAATCGGTTTTCACAGTAAGCTCACAGCCTACAGAGACTTTCTCTTATCTCTGTGCTGTGCGAGAGCAAATATGGATGGGCCGAGGTGGGCTCTTGGCAGGTTGCACAGAGTCGTGGGAGTGCTATATTATGAAAGAGTCTCTGGCACATGTCTTGAGTTACTCAGTGCTGGAAAGGTTGTCTTCTGTGCGTTCCAGAGACTTAGCAATGTCCCAATGTCTAATCATCACTCTCGTAAGTAACCAACAGGTGCTGCAGATGACTGGCTGCGCCACTCTTTTGGCTCTTTTCTGTAAATATGACCGTAGCCAAGAGATGTTACTGACATTGTGAGTCATTGAGTGTTAGAAGTAAATAAACTGCTGGAGAAGAGGGGTTGAAGCCGTCCAAGGAGGGGGTGCACACATTCTGGTAGGTGTAAATTTGTGGAATTGTACAAGAAACTTTCTTTTTTTCCACTGAAAAGCTGAGACTTCAGGAATGCTCGTCATCCTTTGTTCGAATGATGTTTGACATTATTTTTGCACTTAAAGGGGCAAACAAAGCTTTTAAAGTTTACCATGCAGGAAAAAAATGGATCTGCTTTTTAGTTTATATCACAAGGTGTGAATCTTGAATTTCACTGTCTTCATTTATATACGTGGGAGAACGTGTGTGGTTGTTTTACAATGTCAGCGTGAGTTTAGGCAATCAACAGAACTCACAAATGTAATGCGATGCATCGGGAAGGAACATGACAACAGCTGAAATGATTTGACTCTTTTGAAGAGTGCAATGCTGTAATCTTTAGATGCACCAAATTGTCCTTTATGTGATTCTGAGCCACAATCAACAAAAGCCAAATATGGCCCTATTTTTCTTTATTTGAGCTGCGAGGGAGGACCTCCCATTGCTCAGATCTCAACATATTCTGTGTGTCCTCTTCACACACGAGCTGTAAATACTGGCAGGGTATGACACTATCTAAATAGAGATCTCTGCACAAAATATGGCTAAGGCTCTCTGTCTCAGTTTGTGCTGCTTTTTCCCCCTCGGAGAGTCGACTCGATTGTATTTTTAAAGATAAACATGTACCATTTATCGTTTGTGCAAATAATGAAGGAAATGGCATAACCTTGGCTACACAACTCATCGTTTTGATGGTGACATACCGAGTTCCTCAATTTGCCAGGTTTTAGGAGTCTCTATACTTGAGCTAATGTGTTTGAGGAACCCTTATTGCTCTGATATACTGTAAATGCTGCTCCTTATAACATGTTAACACAATAAATATCACATTTCAAGTTTCCTAGAATTAGAACTATTGGTTATTAACACAATATATCCTCCAAGCAGCTATTCACACCAAATTAGCATGGTGACAGGGGAAAAGAACCTTTAAAACTTAGCAGCAACTTCATCCATCCAGTTTATTATTTTAGCTTTAAAGTGTCAGTAGAGTGTGAACAGTTGCAGCCAGATAACAGCCAATAAAAGCTCATAGGCTAGTGTATCTTGACAAAGGATGTGCTTTTGAAATGCTGCTTTAATAAAAATCCTGATTTTCATGTAGTGACACATGGTATTGGCTAGAACAGACACTGATCCCATTTCTACTATCCATAATCCCAGAATGTTAAACAGCCATGGAGCATAATGACGAAGCATAATGGAAACCAATCTTGGTCATCATAGGTACAAAGATGAACAGATTGCACTCCATGTCGTTGTGTAGCATAATATGTTGGGCCATTTCAGGACTACATTTGAACCCCAACAAAGGTTCTGATTAAAGGAAAAGGGCAAAAAGTTGTAATAAATACTATAAAAGATGCAAACAAAGGAACTAAAATATATTCGGGATGTTTAAACAGGACAAGGTGAACTGGAAGGTGAACTGCCCCCTTTTGAGTCAAGTTTACATCACTGGAAAAAAATTGGTCATAAAACCACCCTTTTTGGGACTATTTTAGCCTCTTCTTCATGGAATGGTCTTCAACGGACGTTAGCAATTGCATAATATCGAGTAAATTTTCAGCCAAAAGTATAAAAAGCACCAGCTCCCCCAACAATTTTAAAAGACTCTGAAAACTCACAGTCTATTCTCACCCACAAATGTGGTAATGGAGTGGAAAAGCAACAAATAAAACCGACATAGAAATCTGGGCAATTATTGATTTATAGGCTATGGAGGAAGGCACGGTTCACCGCAGATGAAGGTTAATGCGTTCTGTGTACTTAACAATTAGTGAAAAACTATTAGGTTGTCAAGAATAAAGATGTCGCTATCTACTTGGGCTAACTATGTTAATTACAGGCATTTTATGAAGAAAATTTAATATATTTAATGTCTAATAAATGGTTGGAGAAGCAGGATCGCATTCAAAACATGCCCAGTAAGGTTGGTCATTGTTGGTTTTTCTCTATGGCTTCTGCTCTTCATCTGTTTTAGGTGGCTGCTCAAACATATTCGAGAAGCTCCAACTGTCATGTAGTATCTCCACTGAGCATCTTTATTAAGATTAATGAATGTCGACTCAGGTACTAACTGATCAAAATTGCTTCAGCGGGTGCGTCAATTGCCTGCCAGCCCAGCCCAGATTTCATGGGTTGAACCACCAGGATTGTATTGTTTGGTGTTCCTCCTCCTTCTCATCCTCAACAAAACCCTCAACCTTCCCTTCCACTCTTCTGTCTACCCCCCTTTTGCCAGAACTACCACCAGTGTGATGGCGTGCTGTGCCTCGGGCTTGTTTGGATGTGCGACCGCAGCATCACCCTTCACAGACTTGCGGATGCAGCGAGTCCCAGAGTGAAAGAGACAAGCGCAAAAAAAAAAGAAAGAAAAGAAAAGAGGGGTGGGCAAGGGAGAGGCAGGCGGAGTGAGCAGTACCACCGGAAAAAAGAAGGATCATCCTTCCACGCCACAAAGGTCTTCACCTGTCGTATAGAGGAAGCCCTCCACGTACCTGCTCCATCTGGTCGCAGGGGGGGACCCTGTGTGGCCAGAAAGGCAACGAGGACTATGCAGCTGGGACTGGTGGTGCTGGCGATGATCTTCCTCAGCTCCATGGGTCACAGCGATGCTCTCAAGCTCTCTAAGGCAAGAAGGCAGAGACGGGGTGAGTTCTCACTTTCTCAGCTTGTTTTTGTCTCTCCATTCTTCCTTTTCGGCACTGCTGGCTTTCATTTCTGTGGCCGGAGTCACAGTGGTGCATGTCTTATAAACATTTAACAAGCAAAGTAAAGATAACATTTTGTTTATTTCCACATGAGGCTTATTTGTTTTTCCTATGGGGGTTAAGTTAGGTTCAGCCTTTCCCATGAATGGCTTCTTCTCTCTTTGTTCTTTTAAGATTCGGCTCCTCTGACTTTATTTTACACTTTTATGGGTATTAAGATTATTTATGGAGGGTTTTTTGATGGATTCCCCCTCAAAGCCATCACTTTCTGTGTCTGGCTCTGTGGGCACGTTATGGAATGAGTACCTGACAGTCCTAAGCTCTCTATTGGATCGTGCTACTGATATTTTTGCAAGCATTTTTCTAACCTCACGCAACTACAAAGTTGATGCTCAGGCTGACATGCAGTATATCTTTAACCTCTGATCCTTGGTGCTGGTGTTACTGTCAGCATGAATGTCAGCTTTGGAATAATTCTCCCTTTACACACAAGGACCTTTCAGTCAATGCCAGCCTCAACCCCACCCTCTTTGAACCATAACTCATATAATACCAGAACTGGCCATGGTAACAGATGTGTTTTTGTTGGAATCACACATGCTGAAAAGGAGGCAATGTCAGTGAATGTTGTTTCTGTCATCAAACTATTCTCTTCCCCCCTCCAGAAAACACACACATACACTCACTGTGGCCTTAGGTGCTGCTACAGATTTTCATGTTCCATTGTGATGAGCACAGAGAGATTTAGGTCAGCCACCATACCATGACTGCCCTCTATACACTCTAGCTGAAGCCTCTGCCCTCCAGGTATGGAAGTGGGTTTGCAGTGTGCACCTCTGATTTTTGTCTTTCTTAATTTTCCTTGAGATTCCGCATGTGCACTGTGGGCGCTTTCAGATTTCCTTCGGTGTCAAGGATGGAAATGAGAGCAGAGATGTTCATCATGCTTCCGGCAGTGCAAATATTCGCGTGCAAATTTCTCCCCC
Organism: Takifugu rubripes; assembly: GCF_901000725.2. Classification (NCBI taxonomy): domain Eukaryota; kingdom Metazoa; phylum Chordata; class Actinopteri; order Tetraodontiformes; family Tetraodontidae; genus Takifugu; species Takifugu rubripes. The sequence continues at coordinate 1,681,295 of NC_042291.1, read as the reverse complement.
CTTCCCAGCACGTCACTAACAGTTTACAATTACCGCATTCTCAGAATCTCTCCAACCTCTCTGCTACTCCCCAGCGCCATTAAGAGTTCAATCAATATTGGTTAAGATGGCGCAAAGACCCGAACACAACTGTTGCATTTGAGCCTGACCGTGAGTCACGTGCAGTGATTTGTTTCAGGGAGAACACTTTTACCAGTCACCTTATCTCTTGGAGTCAGTGGGACAGATGGATTCTGTTGTACAAGTGTGTATATTTAGATGTGATGGTGTGTAAATCAGCTCCAACAGCGCTCAGAGCTTTCACACTTATCCTGTGCAGTATTTTATTTTATTTGACTCTGTCTATGGGCTTTTGTCTGAATCTGGGATTATAAGGCAGTTTAGTGCAGGTCCATTAGACCTTGGACAGCAGTTGCACGCTGCGGGATACTAAAAACTGACAGTGGTATTTAGTATTGGCACATTTTTCCGGTGCTCTGAACTCTGACAGCTGAATTATGGGTAGCTTTATCTGATGTTTGTCAACTCATTTTGACTAGTTCTTGGTCTGCCGTCAGTTCTGATTACGCAGGTTTCTCTAAAGGAAAATCTGCCAAGGATCTGCGGAAAGCAGTTTGAAATAAACAGTGAGGAAATGGTCCAACAAAGATGTTTGTTGGAATGCTGCAAGTATTAGCCCCTCCCTCTTGGAGTGATAACAAGCAGGGAGGTTTATGGCTTGAGCTCGATGTGAGCAAAATATTAAAGCTCCCTGTTGTTCTCGTAGGCATAAAGTTGTTAAGTTCCCTTTCTGCATTGCCTCATTAAAATTTATATCTGACTGGAACATTTTTATGTGGTGATGCAGCCTGCTACCATTCTTTTCTAATGCATACTTCAACCTGAGTGGTCCTGTCTCTCTGCCTGTTTTAACAGTAAGTCCTGAGATGCCGCTATCGTGCCCCAAAGGCTGTGACCGATGCTCTGAGTATAACGGCTGCATTAAATGTAAACCCAAGCTCTTCATCTTCCTGGAGCGCAATGACATCCGTCAGATAGGTGTGTGCCTCGCCTCCTGCCCCATTGGATACTTTGGCATGAGGAATCCAGAAGGCAACAACAGATGCACCCGTGAGTTTTGCTTTCAGTTGTGGCCATGCTGAGCCTATTAGATTTGTAGATACACATCTGGAAACTTCCAGACACGTGCAGACTTGAACTTGTTGGCCAACATCACACAGCTGATGTCAAGCCTGCAGTGTAAACGATCTGTTTATCTCTGGCGTTCTCTCCTGTTTATGTATAATATGGGGGTATTTGGAGGAGCAAAGGGATATCCTGCTAGTTTCATTGCATTTTGGATCATATCTGTGTATTTCCTATTTTTATTCTTTAATGTCACTTTGTGAGGTAAAGAACAGCAAAAAAGAAAGAAAGTATTTATTTTTGTCAATATTTAGTCAATATTTTTTTGCAAATATTTTTTAGTGCACTCTAATAATAAAAAAAAAGGAAATGAGGGTTAAGCAACTTTAAAGGTTTAAAACTGGTCCCACAAGATCACAGAATAGTTTTTCTGTTTATCTGCCTTATTTTTCCAAGTCTCCAATAGCCTAGTAGGATAAACAACATTCTTTTGAAAGCTATTTAATTTACTCATTAGATGATGATTGTTAATCCTCCCATAAGTGTTAGCATATGATTGAGGGCATTCCCATACTCATCAGTTGCATATATAGCTGCACCAGCCTCTGCAAACTCAAATATGGAAATGACTAAATGCATGCAAAAAACCTTCAAAGCTGTCTTTTGCTGATACTTGTGTGGAAAAGTGCACAAAAATAACCGCCAAATCCAGTAAAGTATTTGCTGAATTGGAGGAAAATGAGCTGAAGTTCTAATTGGGCTGGTCTCCATTATGGAAGTTTTGGCTTTGTTGGGAGGCAGGGAAAAAAGGGAGGCCACACTCACCGCACTACCCAAACTTAACAAATGTGGTGGCACAGATCCCACCTTTTTAGCCAGCAACCTTGTCTGTTGTCTGTTACCCTTTACGTGTGTGCACAAAACAGGACTGGAACAAAACCCTAACAAAAACATTTCTAATGCATTATTGTTTGGCTGGTTTCGTAAAAGTATGTCTGGGTTTTTTTAGTTGCCTGGATTCTTGTCAGCCCACAATACTTGTATATTATGCTTTTGCCATGACACATTGTTTCAATACACCTTTACTTACTGTATTAAATACAGTCTGTAGATAGTCTTTGAAGTAACTACCGAATTAAAAAGGTTTATTTGAATGGCAGTCGAGGGTAAACAAACGTTTGTTTTTTTTAAATTATTTTTCTTTGGAGGTACTTTAATTACAGGAAAAAGGAATCTTTTGATGAAGTGTTTCCGACTCCATGTAAATAGAGCTCTCATGCTTTGAAAGATGCCCTTGTTAATTATTTAATCAATTCAAATATTACAAAATCGAGTCCCAGCGTGTCCGATTCAAAATATTTCCCTTGCAACATTATTACATGTAGTGTAATAAAAATAAGCTTGATTCCTGGAGCACATACAACCTGTAAATAAGTGTGAGCGGTTACAGGACGATGATGCTTTTGGAATTTAATGTGTGAACCTTTTTGTTTTCCCTTCCTTTATATTAGCCAGACACGATATAATCTGTGTTTTATTACTTTGGTTCATGGCATAAATTATATTGAGCCATTTGTCTTGATTTGCCATGTTTTCAAACCTTTTAGTCGTGAGCTGTGTCCAAATTCGCCGCCCATTCCTTATCTAGAGCACTAACAAAGGAGGCTGTCCATTTTTAGTTCCGTCCAAATGTTATGTGAGAATCATCGCACCCTATGAAGTGCAGTCATTGTATCCCATAATGCATTGCGAAAAATAGTGTGTAACCGATACTTCCTAACCGAACAACATATCCTATATCCTAGGCATGATGTTAATTATAAATTTAAACTAAAGTTAGCTATAAAGAGCATCATAGTACATCAACAAACAAATTACCATTGAGTGCATAATATTCATTAATAAGTTCATTATTATGCAACACTGTTGAGTTTTCACTCCCCTCTATAATGAGTAAGGAGTAAGGAACAGTATTGTCAGATTTGCCTGTTGTGGTCTTTTATAGATAGACTTTGAAGGGCTAAATGAGGATTCACCAGTGTCCTTCCGATTAGACCAGTTACAGAGCATACATAGTCAGTATATGAATACTAAATCCAAACACATTTAGAACAGAAAAGTTGGCAAAAAATGGCAGATTCTTTACTGTTTGGAAGGAAGTGCCTGTAGAGATGAAATCAAAGCCCTTTAGATTTTTTGCTCAAATATCTGGTTTTTATCCTTCTGCATTTGTAAACATCCAAAAGTCACGAAGTTGTTTATTTGACTGGAAAGTTAAAGATTTTAATGAGTCAGAGGTGTGGAGAAACCCATGTTTTGGAAACCCTTTGAACCAATACAGACCAGCTGTCCTCATTCAAGCTTCCTTGAAAAAGAAAAGGCTGGCGTGCATGTGGTTCATGAGATTTAAGAGAAGCCGGAGTACCCGCAAATGTACAGAAGGCACAAACAGAACATGCAGCCTGCACACACAACGGCCAGAGCTGGAATTGAACCCCCAACTCTCTGTATTTCCTTAACGTGATTGTGCCAATTCTGAAAATTTGCATAAAGGAAAAAAACATTATGGAATAGTTTATGCTGTCGAGAAAATAAGGGAAACTACCTGACAAAAAGGTGCTTCATATTTCATTGTAATTATTAATAACAAATTGAATAAACTATAACATATAATGAATTTAATGTTTAAAAACTACAAGTGTTAGATAAGAACAACTACATAGCTCTCCTATAATCATGAGGACGCTTTGCAACTCTCAGTGGGAGGTATTAACCATAAATACTCACTTCTAGTCAAAGCTTCAAATTCTTCAGAAGCAAATTTACAACTAGAACTTGCATCTCATAAGCAAAATAAAATGATAAAATTCAACATAGTCATATGACCTATTATTAGGTAAAACCATATAATCCTGCCTCTCATCCAGCACCAACTACCAACCTAACTACAAACAAGAGCTACTTAAGAAAAAGAAAAGAAAAAAATGTATGGAAGGAACATGGAGAACCTGAGAACCAGTTCTACGATGGGAACATTCCTCCGTGAATTATGTCAGAACAATCTGCTCTCAGGCAATCTGATGTAACATTTCCATATGTGAGTTTGCACAAGGTGGATGCTTTTCTGATGGTATTCCAACATTCTGTAAATGCAAGATCTTTTAATATTAAGAAAGAAATGCTCAGTTATTGCTTTGACATCAGTATTCAGAACCTTTACTCAGCTGAGTTTGGCCTCCATTCTTCTGGGGTATGATGCTAAAAGTTTTGCACAACTGGATTTGAGGAGATACTGCCATTTGTCTCTGCAGAACCTCTTAAGCTTCACTTCTGTTGGGTGTGAACGAGACTGTCTGTTGACACTGGACAGCCATTTTAAGGTCTCCCCAGTCGTCTGATCTTTTGCTTGAATCAGATTTCTCTTATCCTTGACCAATTTCCCCATCCCAGCTGCTGAAAAACCCAGTGCTGCCACCACCATCGATGGTATTGTGCAGGCGATGAGTAGCACCTGCTTTGCTTCAGAAAAAGGACACTTCGAGCGAAGGCCAAAGAGGGTGATGATTGACCTTCTAGAAAGTTCTCCCATCTGCAGTCAGGGCTCAGCCATTGGATTCTTGGTCATATTTCTTATCAAGATTATTTTCCCAAGTTTGCTCAGTTTGGTTGGATGACCAGTTGTAGGAAGGGTTCTGGTTGTTCCAAAAAAACCTCCATTTTCATAAGGATGGAGGCCACTGTGCTCTTTTCCTGCCTCTGAGCTCTGGAGGCAGATGGTTAAATCTCTGATATGATTGTCACTTGTTTGAGCTTATACAGTCCAGGCAGCTGTGTGTCCTCCCAACTCCTGTCCACACAGTTGAGCTTAGCACATGTGGACCACGAGCAAGGTGTAAAAACATCCCAAAGAGAAATGGAAGGTCCCCTGAACTTGAGTTAAAGGGTCTGAATATTCATGTCACTGCAAAATTTCAGCTTTTCATTTTTAAATAATTGGGAAAAAACTTATAAAAGGGCCTTTATGTGACCATGTGTAGTAGTACAGTTGTATATTTTACACAAAATACAATATTTTGTAACATAGGGGTTTGTATTTTGAAATTAAAATGTATGTGTGTTTGTGTCATATCTGTTTTGATAACTGTGACTTTTCAACTGAAACTGATCTGATATTTAATTTTAATTCTCTCTTTTTGTTTCTCCTGTGTCTTTCAGAATGTAAAATTGAAAATTGTGAAGCATGTTTTAATCGCAATTTTTGCACAAAATGTAAGGAGGGCTTGTATTCACACAGCGGACGATGTTATGTCAGCTGTCCTCAAGACCAGAGCGCCGTAAATGAAACCATGGAGTGTGTTGGTGAGTGTCCTGATACTTTTGTAAAAAAAGTTATTAGAAATGTCAGGATGTTCCCTTAGTTCTGTTTGTTTAGCCACTCTTTTATCACATGCATTTTTCTCCATCTTAACAATAGAAATGCAAACATCTTGTCTTACTGTGGTAGATTCCTGATGTTTGGACCTTTGTAGCCGACTGGGATTAATGTCCTTTCTGTGAATTCAACAGCAGGAAGCCTGTTTTCAGCCTTCTTGTTTTGTTCTCTCTAGCTAAAAAAATGATCAAATTGCTCTCAGATTTGAAGAAGACTAAAACTAATTATTCTGAGATAAATCTTGCCAAACAATTTTGAGATGTCATATCTGTGGACCAGTTCCTCACTACCTCAGTCTCTGTCACGTGTTGTTTACTCAGGTCAGCGCACTTCAGATTGCGAACTTGGTGAGTGGAGCCAGTGGAGTTCCTGTATGAAGAAGAACAAAACATGTGGGTTTAGGAAAGGATCGCAGTCGCGGTCCCGTGTGCCCCTTCCACAGGTCCATAGCCCAGACACCTCGTTGGCCCTTGTACCCTCACAGACCTGCGCCCCAGAAACAGAGAGAAAGAAGTGCACTCTGAGCAAAAAAGCACCATGTGGGAGAGGTAAATGCTCCGCTCAAACACAGGAAACACACCTCACTGAAAAAGACATGCGGTAGGAACTTTTGAATGAACTTTTGAGGTTAAAAATGAAATTCGATGACAGTATTCAGATTGCTGAGAAATAGTAAAGAGCATGTGGTTCATGAAATGTCTCAGACGGTTAATGTGATGACTGATTGCACCATTATTCAACATCCCGAAAGGCTGCGTTTCTGCCAGTGCGTCTGTGACCCACAGTGTGTTGATTGGGTTTGGTTTGGCTGAGCTCACAGGAGGATACAGAATATCTTGACTTTTTAGCATGTAAACAATAAACTCAGGCTACAAGCCAAGCAGATGAAGGGCAGGCACTGCAAAGCTGGACAAGGATCAGAGCTAGAAAGAGCTATTTGTTCAAAAGACCAGTGTAGCGTGAGGTTTACACATCTACGGTATGACATGTTTGCGCGGGCTCTTATAATCCACATAGCAGCTTTATCTCTGGCAGGTTGTTGGTCATTCTCTCCAGTCAATGGCTTTTGTCAACTTTCAAAAATGTCAAGTTGTTCTTGGCCGCCGTTGCAGCTAAGGCAAGTCTTGGCGATTAATTCCACCTTAAATAGGTACATGTTGTTACTGAGCGCCAAGGAATTAGTGGTCCTATTTCTTCGAGTGTTACACTTTTTACCACTCTTTCGACATAAATCACAGAAAATGAGCGTCCGAATATTGGCACCCCCTGCAGATTGCAGCACGTTACAGATGACATGACTGAATATATGTGAGTAAAACATGGAGGAGGCTTGCTTGACGGTCTGCCCTCTATGCTGGAACGCTGTCCCACATAGATCTGCGGTCATGTCTTGAGGGAAGGATGTTGGTGGGGCTTGAAATTGCTCAGCGAGTAGTGGACTGTTCATTGACAGGCTGTGACAGCATAATTTGAGTGTTATGGTTTTAAGTCCCCAGTCTGTTATTTCCTGTGTTATGGTTTTAGGTTTAGGTTTGTTCATTCCTGTTTTATTTTGTAGTTCTTTCCCCATGTGTCATGTCTTACATTACATTTGCTGTTTTTATTCTTGTCCAACCATTTCTGTGTTTCTTCCACTGTTTGATTATTTCCATCTGTATCTTATTACTATCATTCATTAATGTTGAAGTATATAGTCCTGTTTTATCATTGACCTTTATGTTCTTTGGGTTTTCCTCATTTGCCATTTTTAAAAAAAAATATTCCCTTTTAAATTTGTCTGTTCTCCTTTAAAAAAAGTCCTAATTTAGATGTCGTCGTGACTTAGATCACTCTTGTGTTTTTATGTTGAACAATCTGTAGTGTAAAATTCGCCATTTCAAAACACACGTGGGCAGTGTCCAGTACATTGTTTGGACAATACGTCTTAACCTAAAAGGACTCAGCCCAGTTTAATGAAGTGTGATGAAATGGCAGAACTGCTTTTCTGGTTTTAGAATGCAAAATACAATTGCCCACCCTTTAGAAGCCTCTTTATCTAGGCTTCAGCCTGGCTTCCAGTCCCCTTGTACTCCACCTAGTCATTTAACATCCAATTTAATGTATCTGGCCACATATGTCAATGCAACGAAGGCTGAACCTAAGTTTGAACTGCTTGTATCTCTGTCTGTCCCCCATGTTGACAGTCTATCCAAATATATTGAGGGAATCTTGTTTACCAGAACCTTGTGGTTCCCAGCTGGTGAATATTAATATTCTAGTTCTCCTTCAAGAACTGGATCAACTTTTCAACCTTGCTTTTATTCACCCAGATGCCAAACACTGGTTTGCATGTTTTGGTCAGTTCACGTGTTTTAGACAGTCTATGTTTTGGTAGTCATGCAGTTCCAGTTCTACAGCTAGTCCCACAGCAGCAGACCCGAGGTTCAGCTGTCACCAGTCTCAGACCTAAAGGAACACACTGCTGCAGTTGTCCCGTTGAACCGGACCAATTAACTGAACAGCAGCCGTCATGGTTGTGTGAACTGCCGCTTTTAAATGTCCTTAATCACCCCCAATCTCCAGAGCTCCTGCTAAACAGATGTGTCGTAACAATACCATGGTGCTTGTAAACTACGCTCCCTTTTCTTTGAGCTACACAAGTTCTCTGTAGGGTTGCAGCAGTTGTTAGTTTGACATTTTCTACATTCCCACCCTCTTGTCTCGATAACTGGATTTCCAAAATGCCCTTCAGGGGCTCTGCTTTATTTCTAGTCTTCACCACTCTTCTCAAAGTAGCTTCAAACCAATTCTCCTAAGTAAAAATAATTCATATGTTGTGTCAGCATGGCTCTGGACTTCACGTAGCATTCATGATCTCAGGGTTTGGACTGAAATTGCTTGAAAAATAATCTCACACAGAACTAGAATTTAGGAAGCGTTTAGGTTTGGCTACAATAGTGATTTGTTAAAGTAGTAATTAAGTCCTTTCAGTTTGCACACCTCATCTAGGCTTTAGTGTAGTTTACTGTATCTTATTAATCATTTATTGTTTTGTATTAAGTGCTTGTACAAACAATAAAGCTTGTACGGAACTGTAAAGTTCATTCATGCTGCTATGGATTGTGGAAGTGAATTCACCCAAGGATTTCTGCACTATTTTCATAAATTTGGCACCATTAGCTCTCTCCTGTAGGTTTTAGCTGACAACAAAGCAAATGTGGCTCTGCCCACCCAATGGTTATTGAGCAAATAAACGCTTGTTTTCCCCCACATACAACTACAGCAGAGCTACTTTATTACCAGCTAATGAAAGTCATTAGTCTTGATAATGATTTTCATTAGCTATTTGGTGAAATCTTAAACCTGTGCTGCTGGCAGACAGCTTTCAAAGCTTCAAAACAGTTTGCACAACAAGTTTGAATCACTGGTTTGGAAAAAGTAAACACACACTTGCAGCTATTGAATCGCTCTCGAAGCTCCATGGTGCTACGTTAAGCTGTGCCCTGTCAGCGGAGCAGTGTCCAGCTCTTGGCCTGTGGTCCCTCATTTTCCAGGCTGTGCAGAGATGCTCAACACGCAATTTCTTAACAAATGTTCTCCACTGCAGCCACACTGCCTCAAGACCAAATACTTTGAGCTCCTCTTAACAATGGCCATCTGACATTGAGACCATTGTCTGTTTCCATTTTTCATGTCTTTGTGTAATATTATTTAGACCTCAAAAAGAATGTTTGAGTATCATAACGTGATTGATTTGTGTTGGGACACTTGGTGACAGTCACTATCAGTACCACATAAGCTCTTGTTGGCCTCCAGGCTGTATTTTCTTTGGACGCTCCAAAAAAATTCAAATTCTGCAGCAACATGGGCAGAGTCGCAGCACCAAATACATGTATAGTATTTCCTTCCATTGCATCGGTGTTTGCAGAGCTGCCAGCCATCATGAGTGGATGCGTTTCACATTCCCGATGCAACAAAACATCACTCATCACCACTTCATTTGAAAACTATTATCTCGAGAGGATTGCGTAATAAGAGTTTCTTTTTTATTTCTAATTTCAGAGCGGAATGGGAAGGGCGATCAGCAGGGCGACACAAACAGGAGAGAGAGGGAGAATGGCCGCGGACATGGACGAAATAAGGGTGGCGGTAGGGGAGGAGGCGGAGGAGGCGGAGGAGGCGGCGGAGGCGGAGGAGGCAGGAGAAAAAAAGGGCAGAGCAGGACCACCTCGGCACCCAGCATCACCACCAGCTCTGTCTCTTAAACCGCTTCAGCTGAAGGAGGCTAAATAACAGACAGATGACGCTTCAGTCTGCACCAAACAGGCATAAATGAAGATGGAGTGGTGAAGGATTGGATTACTGCTGCTATGCATTGTAGTAAATGCACAAAGAACATGATGATTGCTGCAAAAAAAAAAGAATCTCTGAGCTTTTGAAACTGATGTTCACATCTGATAGACAGGGGTGCGTTAACCTAAAAAGGACTTGTTGATCCCTCTGAGATCTCTGATGAACAAAGCAGAATTAACAGTTTGCTTTATGGACTGATGTTCCGCTAAAAGCAGATTCTGGGGTTTAAAGTGCAGTTCTCGTGTCGGTTGGCCTGACAGTGAAAGAACACTCTTGTAGTCGTCTGCCTATTTTGAAGAAATTATAATCTGTTCTTCATCGTTTTCAGGCTTTTCCGAAGTGGCAGGTGGATTTTGTTTTTTACAAAAGTCGCTCTTGGACTGTGTGATGTAAAGATAGTTAAAAGCGGATGTCGATATTATGTGGATTTCCTGTGACATGAATCAAAAAAAAGAAGGCACTGGAAATTAGCACAGCTCTAACTTTGAGGGAGAAGTTTATTACAGAACAAGAAGTGTGTTGGAGAAGGATTATAGAAGCTTCGCTCATATCCTCCTGTGTCTTGACAAAAACGTGTATCATCTGTTTGCATAGTTTGTTTCAGTTTATAAAAAAAATTCTGCAGAGAAAACAAAGAAAACGTGTAAAAATAGGAGCGTCTGCATGTGTACAGTAGTGCATGTACATGCCTTTGTTTGTGTGTGTGTGTGTGTGCGTGCGTTCGTGTTCGTGTGGACTTCTCTGGCCTAAAACTGAACCCTTACCTGACCACAGACTGCTGAAGATGGACAGCATGAGCGCACTCCAAAGGCGAAGCCAAAGCATCTTCACCGCCATCTAGTGGTTGATGACAGTAACAGAATAAGCTCCTCCTCCTTCATCTCCCACCTTTCCCAAAGAGTCAGGTGATGGTTCTAATCCTTCAGCTCAGTGGTTCTCCCCCCAGGTAGCATCTCAAACACACATGTGCGCTTGTCATTCTTTAACGACCACATCCTGCCCAAGCGTCACATCTTCACGTGAAGTGCAACCTTTTCATGGGTCACCGGGTTTTGTGGGCCAACCCCTTTATGAGGGGGATCCATTCTCCCCACAGGTTTCTGAACGGTGACATCCAACCATTGGAATGTTTTTGATGTCCTGACTCTCAATATTGCTCAACTGTCTGCAGTGAGAGGGAATCCTCTGAAAGCCCCGAGCATCTGAAGGGGACTCTGAGGGAGACCTTGTGCAACAGAAACTCACCCCAAAAGGGCCATGACCAAAGCTTTGGTTGCTAAAGAGAAGGGAGTGAGAATATATTGTATTGCCACCTGCGCAACTGTGAGCAGGTGGCAATATGAAAAAGTCTTGCTGAGTGCGAGAAGGCCAAACCCAAATTAATATTTTTCTGTATGTTTTGTGTGCAACAGGAGGATGTGGAGCCATTACCACAACGTCATCCATCTTTATTTTATGTCTATAGGGGCTGGAGCAACGGCCGGTCATTTCTGACAAACTGACAGCAGTTTGGTCTGTAGCATGATTTATATCATTATTATTATTATACAATTATATTATAATATTATTATTAGTGTGTTTTGGCTTCTACACAAGTTTCTGCAATGTCCTAACAAGGATAGCTGTGCAAACCTCATGTTTCTGTGCCTCAAATGATGATGTTTGTACAAGTTTGATGCATTTCTGCACAGAACCAATTGAAGTTAGGAGTTTTGTACAGCTGTGTTTACGTTTTGCACATATGTGCTGATGTGGTTGTCATAGACTGAAATAGAGTGTATCTAGATAAATATAGGTGAAGGAGCAGGAACAAACAATGAAGTAGATGTAAATGCACAGTGATATATCATGCAGTATATGAACAAAGTGCAAGCCACTGATTTTTGTATAAGCCATCAAATCATCAGCTGCTCAATAACCATGGCTGTTTGTTACAGGGTCTGAAGATTTTGCACAACTATAAAGTTTCTTCATCCTGCTCAAGATTTAGAACGTTCACTGCTTTTTTTTTTGACACACATATTCATATATATATCTATACTCCTTGAGCTGGCTTTGTCACTGTCCTTTCTTCCCCCCTAACTCAGTTTGTTTTATTCCAGATACAAGTTTAAGGAGCTATGCACTGCATTATTCATTCATTCTATGGATTGTGATATGAATTATGTCCAACCGTCTTAAAGATACATCAGCATCATCATGTATGGCTTATTCTGTGAAAGCATAAATAAAGTTCAGATGCACAGTATTATTATTTTACTGATCTTAGCTTTACCGATATGTAGTTTATATGGAATTGTACGATTAAGACTCAGGAGTCTTGAGGATGTATCAGTATTTTTGGGAGGGTCAATTCTTTAGGCCTTTTCAGTAGTTTACGCGTTCAGGACAAGGCTGCAGACTGAGGGTTCGCTCCTCTGGTCCATTTTTATTGCAGCTCGTGTCCACAGAGAGAAACAGAGCTTCATCAGTCATAAAATCACATAGTCAATAGAAGTTACATCTGGCTTGATTGATTAAAAAGTATTCTGACAGTTGTTTGACAGCAGAACGTGTGATGTTTTCCAGACTTTTGGTAGGACTTTCCTGGGACTGCAGGAGGCCATATTAGAAGGTGGAAGAGATTAGATGGTGCGATGGTCCCCATCACCGGCCAAATGTTGGCGCCTGGGCAGGGGTTGAGACAGAAATAAAAACTAATGGTGTGTCATAGCCAGAAGGGAGGGGGTGTACCATGCCTGGGCCCTGCAACAAAACAGCCGTTTCTCATTACCAAAAGGGAGGGTAGGGGGAATGGTAGAGTTTGCACCGTAAATTACACATTCATCGCTCTTCCTGGCCATAAATTCTTACCCCAGCTCCTTTGGACAGAGCGCTCCCTCACCTCCCACTCTCTCGCTCACTCATCATTCTAACTCCCTTGTTTTCCAAAAGAAATGAATGACAAATCTGTGGAGTATATAAGTGCCCTTAAGTCGCCAAGATCCATTACACTGAATGATTTCATTACTTTAGTTTGGCTGTTATATCGCAACCCGGGGAGTCCATCCCATCAATGGAGAATAAGTCCACGTCTCCTGGTAGCTGGGCTGACCCTCTGCTATCCCATGACCCAACATCGGAGCCTGCACTATTTTAACAAAGCAAATGACAGGTTTTTACCATTAAATGTATAAAAATCTCTTTGAAGGATGATTATCCTCACTCGCCAACTTACGCCTGCGTAGTCAGTCGAACTAAGGTGAAATTTAAGTACAGAAATTCAATTTAGTTGACGTTAGCAGCTGACAGTGACCCTCGGCCTGTCCCTTGGTTTGTTAAACAGCAATGTCACCAGATAGGTCCTGAACCTCATAATTCAAAAATGATGGACTTAATTTTTCAGAATCAGCCAGGTGAGATTGTTACTTTCTTTGAACTGCGCTTTACACTGTAGGACCGGTGATGGTCTACACTCTAACCCTACAGTTTCTATAGGAAGAATAGCCTATCCTATGCACAGTGGTTGTCACAGCTATGAAAAGGTTTACTTGTCACAAACAGACCTAGAAAAAGGTTCTACATTAAAAATCATTAATATCACTTCTAATTTTAATGATAATCAGACTGAACCCTTTAGCATTTAGCAATAAAATACTCATAGCAAAAATAAATTTATAAAGTAACTTCATTTAAGATTGGCGGTGTATTTATCCAGTGGTGACCCTTTCCCCTCTTTTTTCTTTTTTTTTTCATAAGGCTGCACCTCAAACAGGATGAATTTGAAGGAAATAAACAACAAATTTAAAGCCTGTCTGGGAAAAAGTCTTGTAAATGTCTTTGATGAAATTCTGTACAAAAATTCTAAATGATGTTTAAACATTAGGGACAAAATAAATTGTTAAATGGAAATGTCATGAGGGCTGACCTAATTGCATTCCCTGGCACTAACCTCCACTGGGTAACCAGTAAATATGTAAACACCCCGTAATGAAAACCGGTTCAGGGAGGGGCAGACGCGCAAATCTCCTTATAGTGATTGTATTCACTATTTCACTGCATCTCATTTGAAATACCAGTATTACATTTGGGATGATTTCCAGTTCCATTATAATGCACAACATCAGTGGCATAATTGTTTGCAGAATCCTCCCTTAAAATTTCTGTCATCAGTCAGATGATAAAACGACACAATTGTCTGTCACATGCGTGTCCAACTGTCTCATCACCAATGCCTGCCAGCAGTATCTACTGGACCCCTCTCTGCCCGCTGTAGCCATTTCCAGCTTTTGTAGTTCAGCCGCTGGAGATGTCCTGTCATGAAATCCCATTGATCCATAATTATTTGGTAGGCTCCACAGCAATTCTCTTTCTATGGCTCAAGATCTGAGAGGCCGATTCTGGAAATCTACAAAGAAAAAAAAGTGCTCATCAGCAGTCAGTTCATCATCAGCAGTTTGGCATTTTCTGAGCACAAACAGATAAGGTTGCTAAATCATTAGAGTAGAGAACTCTTCCAAATTTGGATGGTGCCAACACCTTGACAGTATGGATCAACACAAAGGGAAAATCAAGACTTAAGTCTGTTTAGTGACTCATGTCACTATTAGCAACCCCATCATCACCACTAGCACGCTGATGAGAATCAGCCTGTGGCTTTCACTATAGAAAAAGATGTTTCTTTGAAAGAAATAGTATACAAAGCATGTTTTAAAGATATGTAGGTGGATGTTATGCATGGGACATACAATACAGATATAAAATAAGATCTTGCTACTATTTAAAAAACTTAATGTCACCCTATTGTGTCGGAGCAAAAGGTCAAACTCTCCTGACGGGGAGGGAAGAGCAAAGTTTATATGTCCTGTCTATACTGCCACCATTCGGCCTTAATCGGTACTGCATAAGAACGACTAACCGTGTAATTCGGGATTGACTCTTCCAAAGTGTCTTTATTTAAAAAATAAATTAATAAACACTTTCGGGTACTCTTCGACGAAATTTGACACCATCTTTGTTTATTATGATCCAATCTCAGCAAACTGAAAGTACTTCTACTTAAGGTAATTCTCCAGTGACTTTAAGATTTATTTTATTAAATGGAATTTATGAAATAAACACAACAAAACCTTTACATTCTTTAGGATGACGAATTTATGTGAAAGGTGCTGAGCCAATTTTCCTAGTTGATACTAAAAAACACGTCTTTAGAGCTCATATTTTACTGAAATGACTCCTCTCGGCAGTGGTACGGTCCAACCAGGTTCCTCAGGTGCTATTAAGAAAAGTGCCACTAGGGGGAGTCAAGACCTAGTAAAGCGCGTTGTACTTTATTCGCTGCTGGTCATTAATATGCTGCGATCATGTTGAGTTAGTGCCACGATTCGGTAAACTTTACTCTGGAAAGGATCATTTGTTAAAGCTGGTAACATGAATCCTTTTGGTTTCTCGTGATTGTTTTCAAAAATTTGGGATTTAGAAGAAATCCCATTCTATTCAGAAAAAGAATAAACAAATAAAATCCAAGCCTTTTTTGTATATCAATATAAAAAAGCTTCTTTTGGGGGGCAACTTTGTTGGCTACAAAGTTTCATTGTTTCCCAAGTACCAAAAAAGCTTTTAGAGATTTTTTCCCCCTTGTAATTGTTTATGACAGCTGACGTGCTAGTTTTCATGACATACGGCCCTTCTTCCGTGACCATTTTCTTCTCCCTGAATTTCTGTGGGAATGTTTTACTCAGAAATGAACATTCAAGTTAAACTGTTGGCCAGGATTTTACAATTTTACAAATAGAGAGAAATCTGAAAACAAAGCTGTATTTTATCACCGTGCCATTTGTTACCAACAATAGTTATGATACTATTAGACTAAATTCTTCTGGCTTATATAGAATGTATAATCACTAGATACAGAGTTCTTTGTAGTTCTTTTTTTGTCCCACCAGCGGAGGTCTTACAGCTATTGTTCACGTGGCTTGTCCCAGCAAAGACTGCTCGTTTGTTTCAAAAATCGATGCCAACATTTAGGAGTATTGAAAGGGTTTGTATATGTCTTGCATAGCCAATGTGTGGGAGTTTTACAGCATTAATAAAGTTATTAAAGCAGAAATCCTAGGGAAAGCAGTCCAAACCTTTCATCATTATTGTACTGATATTGCATATAGTTTACAGATTGTAATATTTCAGTGTTCTGTGCGTAAATCGGCATCTAATCTTTTTAATAATGATACTAATAGAATGTCTGACTAAACGTTTGTGACCTGCGTTGAGATATTTAAATGGAGCTGAAGACATATTTGTTTTCTGGTTATCTTAATTTGTAGCCAAATTCTATTGCGTTCTCTTCATTTATTTACTTCTTTATGTTAGGGATTGATGTCTTTAGTCTGACTTTATCTGACATATTCAACAGTGGACTGCTGCTCTTAGACTAACCCCCCGCTTTACATCTTCTGGGAGATGTAAAGGCAGATGAAAGAGATGAAAGGCAATCAAGAGAATTCTTATTTTGCCAACAGCTTTGGCCCATTTGATCTGATTTCCTAATGCAGTTTACTGTTGGCCTGATTGTGCCTGCTGCATTACATCCACACTGGGAATCACTAAACTACATTTTTGACTCCTGACAGCTGATTTCCATCCATCCCTCTCTTGCACCTCTCAAACTAACAAAAGAAATATTTTTTCCGTCGGTTTGTTGTAATCGCAGCCAAAACCTTTAGCCTCCAAAAATGCCTCACTGGCTTCACCTAAGACCAGCTCGACACCACTGCAAATATGGGAAAAAAGGCAAGTTGTGTAATTTATGACAATAAATTGTCTTATTCTTCAGGGACAGGAAGAGGATTTGGTGCTTACACTTTATTTCAGGCATTTGGGGTTTTCATTGTGGTGTTTACCAGAGCAATTACCACGAGAGCTTAAAGAGCAACGACAACAGATGTAGCAAATATTCTTGTGTTCCAAACATGTCAAGGCAAAAAATAATTACCTCGTGTTCCTGCACTCCCACATCAGGGAACCATTTTAGCCAAAGTGTTTTAAAAGGGCTAAATCTCAAGAATTCAGGACAGTTTGTCATATATTACGCATACATTGGAGTCTGAAAGAGCACCTAATCAACAAAGGAAAGACCAGTGAGACCACGTTTTCCAGACTATTTCCCTCAGAAGGCAGCTCACCCAAAAATATCCAATTCCTCCATACTTTTTCATTTTTTGGATTTAAAATTTAGCTTTCAGAAGGAGAAGAAGCAACACATGACTCAAAGCTCCTCACAACTAGACCTCATCATCTTTAAAACAACACAACTATTAACTTGTTATTAACACGCAGCACCATATTTGATAAAATGCACTGGAATTGATGTTGAAAGTAGATGAAAATGCGACAGGCATTAGAATAACAGTTTTGGTACTGGTCCACAAAATTGTACCAAAATTGTATTAACTCCATTCGAAAGTTGTTACATATGTTAGATCATATTGAATCTTTTGTAAAGCAGCCTTTCTAATGGAGTTTGGGTGTGTGTGTGTGTGACCCTGGACACTGGAAAAACAAGGACTTGTTTTCCTGCTGAGAGCGCTCATTACAAGACAGAATGAGAGAGCTTCCCACAAGCAAGCACAACCCTTTGACCTCAGATGGGAGCAAATGGAGAAGATGAATGCTTGGGCCAAACCACAGAGGCAGACTCCAAACTTTGCCAATAGCACCAGACCCGTGGATGTCGGGCCAGGACGCAGATGGGTGTCTGTTTTCTTTTTTCTTTTTTCTTGTCCGTCCAGAGCAGATGCAGATCTTTCGGCATCAGAGAGTCACTTCAGCTGCTCTGTGGTGGAGTCACACTATGCTGCGGTCTGTTATGGTACAGCATGTACTTCATCTCCAGGAATACAAACAACATCTGAGGAAGCAGCAAGTAGATGATAAGTCATCAAAATCATCTCGGTTTTGGGAAACTCCCAGGTAATTTACAAAGAAAGCTGATGGGATGAACACCATGTTCAGAGATAGTTGTTGATGTCTAGTAGAAGGAGGGGGTCAGATAGGTTAAGGTAAGATGCAACATGTATTCCTACTCCCAACTTTTCCACCAACCCTGCTTTTCTTTCTTTTTTTGACGCAGTTAAAATGATATATATATAATTACCATTGTTGGCTGGGGAATGTATGCATACTTATACAATGGTTCCAGAGAGGGCTTCAAAATGAAGGCACTGTAATTCATCATCAGGCATCAAACATAGGCCACATGCAACATACTGGCACTCAAGAAAAGGTCTGGTGATTTTTAGTTAATGTAGGTAGAGTCCCAATCACAGAAACACTCCATCAAACCATCAAGAATCCAGGATTTGGAATCCAGGTACTGAAGAGGCTCACCTAACTTCATTAACAACATCCACCTAGCAAGGAAAATGGAAGATAAATAAATAAAACACCCTTAAACACAAAAGATCAAGAAACATTTTACAATTGGTGAGAATGGAGACCAGAGGAACAGTCAGGCCAGGAGCTTCAACAGGGGCAAATTGTTTTTTTAAGGATGCTTCACTGACTGACTCTTTCAAACTTTGCTTGTCTAGACAACAGTATGACCTCAGATTCCTGCAAGGCTCACCACTCCCCATTTGCTGTATTTATCTATAAATATCGAAATATTTGACAGATACTAGTATGATGAGCAATTTATTGACATTTACTTTCAGATAATACGGATCTGTGCTATCAAAAAGACGAAGTAAGATCTGGTCAGAAACAACGAGGGTTCCATTTTGATACCCTGTGTTGTTACGCCCATAACCTGGGTCAGGAGAAACTTAAGAAAGCTTTTTAGAGAAAAAGTAGAAACCTGAAGGATCCCTATTCCTACGATCTGACCGTGGAAGAAGGCATATAGATAGAAAATAAGTCCATGGGCTCAGATGCATCTTCAGATGTCCTCATACAGAGCTTTGGGCTGCCTGACTCAGATCTTGCTATAACTGGAATCAGCAACGCAAGGCAAAAAGACAAGACTCTGCAGTGTTCTGTGCATTTATGCAATGTGTATAGATACATTATGTGTATAGATACAAATGTATAGACACATTACAACTAGAGGAATCACAGATAGAGAGAGCGGTCCCTGTGCATTATTGGACCCACCAGCAGCCTGGGCCTGTAGCAGCATAACTGAGAGTAAGGGCGGTGGTAACTTAGTCTGTTGGGAACTAGGTGGAAATCTGAAAGGTTCTTGGTTTGAGCCCCAGGGCAGACAAATCATGGAAGGTGCTTTGGTAGTAGAAGAAGGTGCTAGAACACCTTCAGAGCACTACTGAAGTACCCTTGAGTACAAATGCTTATACGTGTATGGCAGGGCGATGAACTGGCGACTCATTCAGTGGTGGACCTGCCTGTGCCCATGGTGTACCCTCCCTGTGAGCCCAAAAGGGATAAAGCAGTTAAGAAGACGAGACCATAATTATAAGCCTTATTAAAAAGGTGGTTATAACAATGAACCAGGGCCTGATAGCTTAAGGCTCTGCCTCCTACACTACTTTGGGAAACTAAAGTTGGATCTACACGATAAGTAGCCATGCAATTTTGAGTCTCTACAAGACTCAGTTGGATGATAATGTAATTTAAGTTAGAGGGAGCAAGACCATGATCAGCCTTATATGTGGTGAGGAGGAGAAGGAGTTATTGAAAATTGGACTAATGTGGTCTCTTTCCGTGGTTCTTGACAGCACCTGGGAAGTGGCATTCCAGACCAGCTATTCAGATGTGAATTATAGTAATCCACTGTGGAAGAAGTAAATGCATGGACTAATCTTTATGCATCACTTTAGGAATGTTGCACAGGTGATAAAAAACGGACCTTGAAACTTGTTACTGTGACTGTACAGTAACTGTACTGGAAAGTGCTACGAGTGGCCAGGTTGGAGTTTCAGGAGCTGATTAGTTTGGTTTGGCCTCATTGACAAGTATAATTGAATGTCATCAGAATAACAAAGGAAAATTATTTAATGATTTGTGATTATACCACCTAGACTACAATACAAGAGGGAGCATCTGTAAAATAAACAGAATTGTACCGAACACTGAACCTTGTGGAGCGCCATGATAGTTTAGTAGCTGAGGAGGACTTGTTAACATGGACAAATGAAACAGATCTGATAGGTAAGATGTAAACCAGAATTAAGGTTTAATGGGATAAGAACAGACACATAAATCCTTTATCTGATGCTGTAAAAATGTCTTTCGTGACTTTCATGAGTGCTGTTTCTGCACCCCGATGTGCTTTGAAACTATGACCAAAACTGTGTGAAGTGTGAAGTTTATTCCATCTGGGGTAGTCGTAGTCGAGTTTGACCTATAGTTAGCAAACACTTCTGCATCAAGTGTAGGTTTTTTGATTTCAGAAATAAAGCTACCTTAAAAGACTGTGGTACAAACCTGACACTGGGGACAGATGCTTATTCCTACTACGGAGGTCCTGGTACCATTTAATTGTACAATTTATTGTCTCCAATTAATATTTTGGATATTTCTGTGTAAAAACAGCTCCATATTAATGTCATGAAACAGTATTGTGTTATATGATTTCCAACAAACGTTTGGATTTTGGACATGATTATAATATATATTATATTATAATATAATATATAAATAGGTTAAATTCAAAACACTGTTTGTTAAATGAGGAAAGATACCAGCAGCACCAATTGTACAACACCAGTGATGGCAGAATAATACTTTAAAGTAGAGAAATAGAGTAAAAAGGAAACATGCAGACGTAATCACTCTTTCATTTACTCAGACTTCCAGTAATGTTGTAAAATTGAACTTTTCACTTGAAAAATAAAAAGAAGCTGAAGAGGAAGTACGCCACACTTAGCATAAATCCCATTCTAATCTCACTTGTGGGACTTTTTTCACTGTTCCTGCTTTGATTTCCTCCAGGTGTTCCAATTTCCCTAACAATCAGAAACATGCATGTGAGGTTAATATCCAGGGCACTGACTCAAGGACTCGATCTGGTGCCCAGCACTGGCACAACCGCTGCCCACGGGCCCTTAGACACTGGCTAAATGCAGGAGAAATGTAAGTATATGAGAAAGAAAATCTCCTGAGCTGTAAAATAATCCCCAAACCTTCTATACATTAAAGTAATTATATTGTGTGATTATAACCCAGTATGGATTTGCAGTGTTAAAGGATAACCTTTGATCTGTGTAGTGTTTCTCCTTTATTATTAAGTCTTCTTCACAAAACACACACAACACTTTTGTCATGTTTACAGATAAACACAAGATTAATGATGACTGCACAACCCTACTGATCCGAACTAGCTCTCTCTGTTTGTGTCATGTGACACTATTAACGACTCCTTTTTGAACCTTTCTGCTTGCTGTCACCTCCCTGTCCTACTCCTCCTGCCAATAAATCCAAACGGGTCCCCTCCCCATTTTTTCTCCAGTGAAAGTGCCCATAGAGCAAATCCAGATGTGAACGTCCCCACCCCCCCACCCCCACCCTCTCTCTCTCTCTCCCTCTCTCCCATTTCCACCAGCAGTCTCCCCGGCCCCTCCCTCCCCCGTGCAAGCAAAGAGTGTTTCCATTTCCTTTTTTGGTGAAAAAATCTCAAACGGGGGCAGGGAGACATTTCACCAATGCTGACAGGAGCGCACATTTGGCAGGCTGTGCACGAGTGCTTCATCAGGGTGATGAAACAGTCAACTCAGCATAAACAACTGCATATATACTGTATATACATTTTCCACATACACACTTAACAACAACTATCTTCAAATTGCACACTCTTGTTTCGACGCACACATGGCTTATTTCTCAAACACTTTCTCACACACTTCCACGACTCTTCCCCTTTTTTTCCGCGGCGATCTGGGTTTTAAATCACCAACAGGATTCTCCCCTTAGCAGCAAACACAAGTCAACATATACTTAGAAATACAGTCAAGGATGTTTCACGAGAAGTAAACATACACACAGAACGGTCAGTGTAAATTTATTTCCTTTATAACTTCACAAAAAAAACAAAAAACTGAAACATGAAGAATTTGGCCGTATTATATTTTTACAGTAACCTCATACTGTTGTTGCCTCGGTGACACATTCAAATTTGCCAACTCTGACTAACCAGCATCAAAGCTGAGAGCATGAAATATAAGTATTAGTTTAATCAATTCTCTCGTGAAGCTTAACAATGCAAAAAGGACACACAGAGAGTGTTAACAGCGAAACAACTCCTAATTATGGCAGAACACTGGAGACATGCATTCTCCCGCAATACACAACGGTACCACATTTACTTTACAGCTTCTTTTGGTTATAAACGCTGGCTCTTTGAGCAACAGTGAATACAAAAATCCAACATGACAGACAAAAAAAGATAGGAAATGAAGGAAGTTTTGTAAAAAATGAGTGTCACTGCAAGGCCGAACACAAGTAAAGTTACAAAAAGTGTTCCTTTTTATAAAATGGGTCGTTATGTGCACAGATATCTCATTCAAAGTGCAAATAACTTATTGCCTTGTTTATGTTGCTTTTTGACATATTGCAATTGAAATTGCAGCTATAAGATCATCACGACAGCACCTATAGTGTACTTGTAAATAAGCACTGTAAAGTTTACAAATGTGTTCTATCACTGTTCTGAATCAGGGTTTAAAATATGAATGCTTTTCATTTTCAGTTTGGTTCAATGGCACATGCAACATAACGGTATACTACTGTTTTTAAGGCACTCTGTAACTTTGTTTGACAAGACAAAACCTTTTGGTCATTATCTTAAACACTGAGTGTTAAATGAAGGACATTTCATCTTTGCACATGACAGTAGTTCCTGTGTGGCAACAAACCGAGCTGTCATAATAAGATCTTTGAGCGGTGGCATTTGTTAAGCGGCGTTTTCTTCCTCAGTAATGATCTGGGCTTCTTCACTCTCGTGATGAATAGCAAACGTTTAGTCAAGGCAAGGGTGAGTACATGGGAAGCAACTTCTCTATAGCGTGCAAAGGTTGCTGTTGCATTCACGGCACAAGATCTTGTCACCGGTAGGGAAAAAGCCGGCGCCCACCAGCGAGACGGAGCACTGGGAGCAGGTGAAGCACGGCTGATGCCACTGGCGGTCCTCAAACGAGATGTACTTTCCTCCCCCAAAACCTGGGACAACGGCAAAAAAATTGAGACAGTTCAGCTCCTGTGTCCACATTCAGATTTGAATTGAGCAACTGAAGTTGGAACAATTTCATCAAAAAGCCTAAAACTAATTTCTTTGTGAGTCATTCACGTATAAACATTACAAAACAATAAAAGTTAACGTGATTACTCAGAACAGCTTCGCTGTAGCCGTGGCCCACAAACATCAGCGAGACTGTCGTTAGAGCCCGCTCAATCCTGATTGGCTGATTATAGCCGGTTACAACATCTTATTCCAAATAACCACAACGGATTTGACTGATGGAGAAAACAGCCCATTTCCGTAAGACTGAATTTTCATAAACTTTTTAGTGAGAATTTCTCCATTTCCTTTGGGGTGAGCTGAATAGAGGAAATGTTATTGCATGAAACATGGTGATGACGTCTTACCTGTGATGGGTTTAGCGCAGGCCTCACACTTCTTAGCATACAGGTTACCAAAACACTTGAGGCAGTACGGGCTGTCGTCCCGGGAGGTGAAGTGTTGACCTGCGAGCTGTGTCGTACAGTTGGTGCACACGAAACACTCCTTATGCCACGGCTCATCACGATAGGTCACGCCACCTTTGGACAGGGTCTGAAAACGCAGGTCACGAGTTATCAAACTTGGGTGATATTTAGGATAATCCAGGTCCCCTGCCTTCCGATTTCATCTGAATGTTTTTATTATTGTCTTCAATATCTGCTGACCTTTTTACAGCGGGTGCACCGCGGGGCAAATTTGTCCTCATAGCAGGCCACGCAGTAATGTTCATCCTTGTCAGGGATGAAAGACTTGGAGCCAATGGGCTGTTCACAGCTGTGACAGATGAAGCAGCCTTCGTGCCATGTCGAACCCGCATACTCCAACTTCCTCGTCCCTAACGGAGGGAAACGCAGATGAAAGGAAAGGGGGAAAAAAATGGTGGAAAGAATGACTGAGCAGATGGAGAATTGTCTAATTCTATTGGAGATTCATATGCTTCTTTCAAAGGGTTACCACAGTATAGCCTACATTAAACTACCGAGTAAGCTGTGTAGGGATATACAAACAGACCTGTTACCTTGGGCTTCAGGAGCCGAAACAATATAATAAAAATAATATATAATATAATAAAGAAAAGCCCATCCCTCATGTAACTATAGATTTAAAAAAAACAATTTAAAACCACAAACATTTAGTGGTATAATAACACTCTATTACTAATAAGTCATATTACCCATGTAGCAGCCTCAGCTAACGTCGGCTTGCTTACCGTACAGTGGTAATGCTAGCTTACTATTGCTACGCTGCTAATTTGGTGAAGCTAGAAATGCGTTCTCTGTGAAGCGAACTATAATAATTTTTCCTGAGTACACACTCATAATCACATGCCATAACCCCATATGCACGAGATAAAAAATAATGGATGCATGGCATCGTTTGAACTGGTAAGATCATATTTCGTCTTGTTTTGAAGGATCAATAATTTTCCAGATTTAACTTTGTTTATAGTAAATAGTGCTAATGCACATTAGGGGCGTGGCTTTGGTCAGATACCCACGAGGAGGCGAGATTAGTGAATTGAGGCTACATTCAAATCTTGCTAGCAGTTTTAATACTGCAAACTCTACCTTTAATACCTAATATTAAGAGCAATTTACAAAACTAACCCTTAACTTTCTACCATAAATACAATAAATGAGAGTAAAGGTGATCCTGAAGATTTTATTCGCTGTCGAAAAGTGAGATCAATGGCGGTACTGAAACCATTTGGTTTTCATGAGAGCTGCGGCTGTTGAGAGATGAAATTGAAATAAATGATCTCATCTTATTATATCACCAGTATCATGGGAGCACCAGTATTGTTTCCAAGTAATTGGCTTATCTTTGTTTAATTTTAAGGCCTTTTCTGAAATAAAATCAGATGCAACAGTTCAGATGGAACTGTTGATGGCAATTTTAAGACATTGACAAGCATGTTCCTCTTCAATCCTAATCCCCCGCCCCCGTCTTTGGGATATCTGAACCCACAGTGGAAGGGGTCTTTAAATAGCCAAATGTGCTGTTGCAAACCTTCACCTGGCATGACAATCTTGTCGCAGGCGACGCATTTGGAGGAGAACTCATTACAGTAGCAGTCGTTGCAGAGCAGCGCCTCGTCCTGGCTGGTGAAGGGCTCATCCGCCAGCGAGCGATCACAGCGGAAACAGCGGAAGCAGTGCTCATGATAATGCCGGTCCTCGTAGAAGAGTTCCTGGCAGCGACCCAACAACAGCAGCATTTTAAAGGAGACCATCACATTATTGAAATCAGGCTTACGTAAAGATTTCAGTTTTAATAATGCGCAAACCCAGAGTCTGGTGTACGTGGTAGCTATGCATGCTTAGAGACATCCGTGTACATAACGCAGTGTTTAAAAAGGTTTAAACAGAAGT
This sequence comes from Takifugu rubripes, assembly GCF_901000725.2. Lineage (NCBI taxonomy): Eukaryota > Metazoa > Chordata > Actinopteri > Tetraodontiformes > Tetraodontidae > Takifugu > Takifugu rubripes. The sequence continues at coordinate 1,655,824 of NC_042291.1, read as the reverse complement.
TGAATAGAGTGCACAAAAGGCACGGCGCCAAGAAAATACTGCCTTTATTTACCATTTACTGCCCACATGGGTATGATAACTCACTGGCCCACTCAGCTAAGCAAGCTGCAGAGCACTGCACTGTGTTTCATTCTGTAAACTCCATTAATCTGCGAATGCCAGTCTTAAATCCTCATGGTAGTGGTTTCCAGGATAATAATCAAACTCGATCGTAGAGCAGATGGAGACGTTCCCTCCAGCTGACTGTTTAAAACTTTAACCGAATTGAGGCCAATGGGCTTAATTGGGCTGCCTGTGAACTTCTTAAGCATGTGGTATCATCTATTTCTAGTTAAATGTCATTAAAGCAGACATTTATTGGTCAGATAAAACTTTGCCTGACAGAAAAGACGTGCTTGTACTCAACAAGAACACATTTAATAATGTTTCAGCTCCGTTGGCTGCATGTCTGGTCATGTTGAAATGCCTCTCACCCTTGCGTCATGGCCGATCAGCTCTTTACACTCATCACAAGTGTTTGAGAACAGGCTGTCGTAACATGGGATGCAGTATGGGCTGTCGTCCGATTGGATGTACTTGCGGCCGTACAAGGACTCCTTGCAGTTGTCGCAGTCAAAACGGTCAGCCATGGCAGTATTCTGGAAAAGCACAAACACTCACGTTGGCAATGTAAGGCAGAATAACACACACAAAGAAGACTGGGATTTCCACAGCCTATATTTATTCAGCAAATACTCGGCTCAGGTACGTGATGGATGATAAACCACGCATGCGGGAACAGGTGGAAAGGCAGAGAGTGACAGAGGTGAAGAAGGAGAAAGAGAAATAAATCCTTGTTTTTGAATGCCGCGTAATCAAAGTAAGCCGGAAGCAGGAGGAGGAGGAGAAGGTCAGGGCACCCCCGCTGTGCCTTTTCTCAGTAACTCCAAATTCCTCCTGCCGCTGACAACTGCTTCTCATCTTGCAACATTGGGATTACCAAGAAGCTCGCACATCACCCATTTCCAAATATTTATTTTATCCATGTTTTCCCAAGTAGATCATGGACCACCAACATGTATGCACACACACACTTGGTGCTGTTTAAAGAAGAAAAAAAATAGCCTCCCCTAAGCATGAAATACAACAGTAATAACATGTATTTACAGGAACAGGAGGCTTCAACTGTGCTGCACGTTATTCCTTCTTGACTGAGCACACAAGGTGACTTTTTGTTCAGCGTGACAGTGTGATATAATAATAATAATCAGGCTTTAAACTGCCCGTCCTGCAGCAACGTGCACATGCCAAGCGTATGCATAAACTGCACGTACACAAGACACACATAAAAAATCACACAGAATCTATCGTCAAAGAAAACATCTGTCCCGGCGTCTCACATTTCCTCTGTGTCAGCCCTTTGCCAGACAAAAGCTGTTAATGAGCCGGGGGGGAGAATGTCAAGATCTGACAGCTCTCACCTGCTCGCAGTCCTCATGCTTAACCTGCAGGCTTTTTCACTGTTTCCCCCATACACACTCACTTGCCATCGGGTGGAAATCAGAAGAGAAAAAAACATTGTTAAATGAATGTTATGCGATGTCATGATCAGGACTACTGAGGTGATGTCATCGCATATGAACTTTTTTGACATTTGGTGCTGATTTCCATGCCCTGTGCTGAAGTGGAAGCGCTGTTAATTTATCTTTCCATATGCTGCTCCAGCCTGCCAGGTAAAAGAATGAGCTGAGGCCCGATTCATAAAGCTGAGAAGGCAGAACTCTGACGTCTGGTGTCGGCTTCAGTATTCAAAAGAATATCAAGCAGTTGCTCATTTTTCTCCTCGACATTATTAAGGATCATCGCTCCTAAAAAGCTCTGGAGACAGACTTTTCTGTCTTTCTAATTTTCCCCGACCTAAAATGGCATTCCCATCTCTCTGGATCAGCGTTGGCCTGCTCCCTCTTTATCTACAAGTGTTTTTGTGGTCTCTAAAGAGGCCCACCTTAAGGCAAAGTTAGTCGTGTGCCAGCAGGTTAAGAGTGTGTAACAATATCCTGTCCACCAGTACACACAGACAATCTTCATGACTTCAAAATCAGACTGCGGTCTCTTTTTGACCTCTAGGTTTTAGCGTTTAATGCTATCGGTGTTTGAAAGGCTGATGGCATGGGTTCTCACAGAGAGGGGCCTGACGTCAGTGCACTGACCTCTCAGTGATAAACTGAAGACGTGACTGCATGCGGCCATTTCTGAGCCAAAACCTACATTCCAAAATTAAAGACAAGAGATCTGGGTCACAATGGGCTAGTCTAGAGAGCAGTTCTCACAGGGCTTTGTGTTTACTACCATGTACAAAGAAGATAATTTCCTAGCAAAGGTCCGTTTTCGTCACATCCAGGACCTACTGGCTAAGTACCACAGTCTCGGTTAATAACAAATACCAAAGCTGTGACTGAATTCAACCCCCTGGGAATTGAATGGGCTTCAAAGAACTCTTCACCACAGCCTCAACCCAGAATAATGGTCCAAAGATTTAATTATCCTTCTTTGGCAAAAAGGTAAGAATGCCTGCTTGATGTTAAAAATCTTAAATTTGATTACCCGTAGTAATCCAAGAAGAATTTGTCCTAAAGTCAAAAGTAAAGCTGTATGGGACAGGTTAAATTCACAAGTCCATATCTTGATCTGAAGTTCTTAACGGTCACGTAATCGGCAGAGGCAACTGGAAAACAGGAAACGCAGCTTTTCAAACAGCGCCAAACAGAATTATTCCAAATGTGTTCAACATGAGTTTTCAAAAAGTGCACCCAAACTCACACTTAGATGTGGAAAAGTTGTAGCATAAATGATGGAAGAAGCAGAAATTTAAAAATCAAAGGAAGTCCCCCTTTAAAAATGTGTCGCACGCAGTTGTCCAGTTTTAGTTACTTACCTAGCAAAGTTTTGCAGCTTTTACACAAGCATAACAGGTTTAACCCCTCTTGAAAACCTTTTTGGAGATGCAAATATTGACCCACCGCTAATAAATTATACAACGGCACAGGAATGCCGAGGACTATGCTCTCTTAGTCATGACAACGCTGCCTGATTGGAATTAAGGATGAAGTTCAGGGCCAGTTGTGAGACGCCACAGAGCCATCCACCGGGTCGAGCATCAGGCTGTATGTTGTTGCCAGGAGAAAAAAAGTCATGGTTGGATACTGAAGGGCTAGCAGACGCCCTGATCACTTCAGTCCCACAGGCATGCTTTTAATCCCCAGCCCAAACTTTGCTCACGCTCTGTTTGACTCCAAACGAACACTCCGCAAAGCCCACTGGGAACAAGCCCACCAGTTCTTCCCGCTGTGCATTACAAGAACCTGCATGTAACCTATCTGTTTTTTTAAGCAAAGGCAGAGAACTTGACATTTTGATACATCCTCGGAGCAGATAGAGGATCTTAACTGAAGTGTTTGTACAAGTCCAAAATGTCTTCTTCTGTAATGTCTACTGCAACCTTCATTTTACCTCCAAGAAAGGAGAGAAATATTTTTAAAAAAAAAGTGTGTTCAAGCCAATATAAGAAAATGTAATTTACGGGCTGTCAGAGTATGTCTTGGAAAGCAGACGCTGAATTGCCAGTTGTGGATTAGTGTGATTCAACGGCTAAATGAAGACTAACAATGGAGACAGTCTGGAGACAAAAGCTTCTGGCAAATGACATTAGTCACTTCATGCTTTGTGCACATTTACACATTCTGTTCTGCTTTACACACAGACTTATGATTAAAGCCTCTAAATGTAGTATGAGCTCTAAAATGACCTATTGATCTCCTTTGAGTTTTACTTTCAAAGTGACACAGTCTATACACAACAGCGGATGTATAGGAAGCTTATAGTTACGTCTCTAAGGTCAGCCCGCCATGTTCGCAACCGGCATAAAAGCCAGGTTCCATAACATGAGCAGGAAATTTTCCTCTAATTTTTCAAATGAAGAAATTCTGAGGAAAAACACAGAACACAAAATCAAAGATCAATTTTACTCCAACTTCATTGATTTAATGTCAGAAAATAAACTGTTAAGAATACGTATAATGAATTCCAAAGAAGTATTCAATAGAAAATGGCTAATACTGCTGTTCAGATGGAGCAGCCTAGGTGCGAGTGGAATTAAATCAACAGATGTAGAAAAAAACAAATGAGTACCACCCATACATCCATTTAAACATGTATATGACATGTCAACATTATAAAAACAGTAGAGATCCTGCCACTGTAGCTGATTTGACCATTGGATCCTGAAGGGGGCTGAAACAGCATCACCCTGCAAATGTTGCCTTGGAAATCAAATTTAGTTTACTAAGGATTGTGCAATTGTAGTGGACATGATTTAAAGTGATCGTCAATGAACATAGTTTAAATAATAGCAAATAGCTGGAATTCCAGGACAACGGCTCCTCTATTTTTTCGGTCTGTTTATAGTTCCATTGAGTGCTCGTTTGCTATTCAGTGAGCACAGTCTGATTTTTTTTTTTTTTTTATCAATGAAGTGGCAAAAATAACTAAAGAAATGTGTTGAGCAGATCTCCCAGGACTCTGTTTCCTCTTAAGAGCTATGGGACAAAGGATGCACAACCACAGGCCAAAGAAAAGGGAAATTTTGGAACAAAAGTCAGGGGATTTGACTAAATCATAAACTTAAGGCAAAATAAACCTGATGGGTTAAGATACATCGATGCCATCACATCGTCCTTTGAATAACTGGACGCCTGCCAGGCAGTAAAGCTCCAAGTTGCCTTGGAGATGAAGAAAAACTACAAAAATTCACATTTAAGTCTATGATTTGAGGGCCTTGCTGAGCTTTAATAAATATAGTAGTACGAAATCAAAGGCTGGGGTTGGAAAAGACCATTAGGGAACCTGATTATGGTGGCTTTGGTTATTGATTCCTCTGGCTCCAGACAGCAGAGGGCTTTTCATAAGGGAAACAACATGAAAACATATGAGACATATGTTAATTTAAGTATTTGGTTTTAAGCTTCTGGCAGTAATTCAACTGAGCTCAAGCTCATTCTGGAGCCATCGGTTCTAAATGCTAGTCCATGGCGGCGTGCACACATCGTCCACTTGCAACTTCTACTGATTATGAAATAAAAACTTAAGGGCACTTTTGTGAAATTTACTTTTAGCAATTACCTTAGTAGACGGGACAGAGTTCCCATGGTGGTCTATGAGCACCTGAGACCAATCTCCTGTGGGAGCACTGGGTCAGGCCTGACGAGAGAGCGCACGGTGCAGGAACAGACGCTGGAACACCAACCTGTTATTGTCTCTGAGCACTTAAACATTGCCTAGTGTGGTGAAGGAGGGGACAGAGGACAGAAATGAAAGCTAACATCGTAAACACAAAGGTAGAAATGACTACCTCCAAGAGAAAATGTCACAGTGGCCTTTGTAATTTGTCTCTTCTTGGTGACTTTTAATGACCATGAAAGCGCAGGGACATGCCTTAAAGCTTTTGTTCTGGTGTGCACTGCACCGTGCACTATTACAGAAAAGCTGCGAATGAACAGCAGTTGGTTGGGGAAAAAAAAGACACCTAACCTTCTGGACTCCATCATTTAATTGATTTGACAAGGCGGTTTGAGTGCAATGAAAACATAATAAAAACACAACATAAGCCTGCTTTTCCTTCTGTTTAGTTACACTTAAAACAGATATTTGTCATAATGTGACAGCCACAAGGCACACTGGCATGGGGACATGGCAGCACGGAGGCCCCCATCTCCATGCACACCAAAATTCTGAAGGAAAACAGCTAAATATGTAATTTTCACTTCGTGTCTGCACCGTCTCTACGAGCCTACCGACACCAAACAACACCATCATAATTATAATAATTCTAGAACATCGTCCCAGCTACCGCAAGAGAAGGAAGGAACTCTGAATTTATATTTACTGCTGTGAGGATGGATGAAGGAACACATTTTTGGCCTACATTCGTCTTCCTTTGGCAAAAACGCTACCATACATTAGGTCTTAACATCTGGTTTGCATTGAGGAAACTATGCAGTCGACTTTTGTGTGCCAGTGGAAGTTTTGGAGCGTCCCAGCCTGGAGAATGCAGGGAAGGCTGTCTTTATTCTCTGTCACTGTGCCAGTGTTTGCTGGTAAAAGTTGAAATGGCGTGAAAAGAGAGTGAGAGAAGAGAAAAGCAAATCAAATGTGGAGAGTAGAAAAATGTTTAGAATTGTCAACAGGGTCTTTGGAGATGGTAAAGAATGCAGCGTTAAAAGAGCAAAGGTGTGCTAAGGAGAGGTTCTCAGAAATCATTATTCAACAATAGGATGGAAGGTTATACCTGCTGAACAAAACCATACGGTGACATGTAAACATGCTGTAAATAAGAGAGAAATCTGGGAAAGGTGCTGAAAGATCTCAGGGTAACGGTTAGATTTTCTGGGACCCTCAGTCTGTTGCAGGCTCTACAAAAAATAGGTGGAGTAGGGTTGTTTAATCAGAACAGGCAAAACCTATTATGACTTAATAAACACATTTAATCATAAATACCCAGGAACTCCTGTTTCTTCTCACAGCATATTTGTGGTCACAGAGGGCTCTCTGAAACCACGGCTTCCTCGATAGCTGATCAAAGAGATCGGGAATCTCTTTGAAACCTAAAGCCACCCGGCTCTTATTTGACGCGTCCAATGCTTTTGAAATGGCATTGCAGCGTGTAAAAATAAACATTTCAATACGAGTCTTTTGAAAAAAAATAGCTTTTTCTGGTCTGCCGCTTAAGATTAATACTCCTCGAACTACTACTAATAATGATAAAAGTTCCTTTGGGCATTTTATGCTTCTATTTATACATGCCCCCCACCCCCATTTCCATTTATCCCCCGTTTTTTTCCCCTATTTCATGTACATTACAACTAAACTTATTAAAACAGCCCTGAATTGCTGAAATTGCACAATAGAAACAGTTAATTAGTCACAACAGTTCGACTAGACTAGCCTCTTTCCTCGACAGCTCCCGCCCAGGTGTGTTTTGCATGGGAGGGAACTTGATGAGTGTTCTTGTCCTCCACCATACACACTTTTGTAATAATCTGTCAACATCTTCATCAGCGACTTCAGATTCGAGTTTTCATATTCGCAGTACGGAAGTGCGTTAAGAATTCGACCTGTTTGATTCACGACTGTTGCAACTGACAACATGAAGCTACGTTCACTTAAATGCTACATGATTCACTTTCTGGTTGGGTATTTCCTCCCCCAAAATATCACCACCATAAGGAAGAACTGAAAGAACCCTTTTTCAGAGGCAGTAGCAGAACAGAGATAAACCCGTGTCTGTGTCTTTGTTCCAGTGGCTCCAAGATGTCACTGCAATGGAAAATTACCTCTGGACAGCTCTTATAAATAAACCCAAGTTCTGCAAACTGCCGGATACAAGAGATCTGTGGTCCAACTTTGCCTGCCTCGATTTACACTTTACCATATATGGATTTGAGGCACGTGCAGTTGAGTTGTTGCCATGGACTTGACCATGAAATTTCGCTTCCCAAGAGGATATTTCAACTTTCCAGTTGTTGGGATGATATCAGTCATGCATGTTTATCTTCCTGCCATGGCTACATGCCCTTATTGTTTGCTTTGTTTTTCTTAAAAAGCTGTATAACCGTGACATAAGAGCTACTTATACTACTCTCAAGTGACTTTATGATTTCTTTGTGTTGAGAAAAAAAACATTTGTTGCAGTAAAGAATGAAAGTGATTTATAGATTATTATTTATGGATGAATCAGTCAGGATAAATATGCTTTTTCAAAATCCATTCTATAACTGATTAATAAAATGCCATTTGAAGGTGATTATATACATTCCAAACACAAACAGATTTGCCTGTCCTTTATTTCAACATCCAACCGTTAAATATAACGAAATAGTTGAGCCAAGCAAACAGCATTTCAATGAGGGTGTCATCATGTTTCCTTAAACACTTTCTGACCACAGCTGTGTATCCTTTTGGTCTAAGGTTATTAGTAACACACAAGCACTGAACATGAGGCTAAAGTGTGAACCAAAACACACAAAATGGCTCCTACAGACATGGTCAATCCCAGGTGGTCCTCTAATGTTGCTGAGTCGGCAGAACTAGCCCTGACATCAAGGAGCTGGTCTAAGGTTTCACAGGCCGCATGCTCAGCAATCCAAGCCACACACAACTACACAGTACACACCCACAACTGCAAGCAATTATTTATAACCCATTCAGACTTGTGGCTCGTGGCTGCCCTGATGGCACCTGACCCTGAGGTGAATGCCCAAACAAGAAGGGGATTTTTCTAAGAACGCTTTTCCAACATCTCCTGACGTGAATACTTTGCGTGTGTTTGTTAGCAGGTGAATGTTTCTGATCACATGAAGAAACATTTGCCCTTAGCTGCAGGAATCATCTTTCAGACTCACTAAACTCGCTCCCATCCCGACGAGATGGGTCATTTGAAGTACTGGGTTGGCTCAAAGATTTGAGGTTCCCTGGGCCAGTTTGAAATGACTGGGATGAATATCTAAGAAGTAATTTCCAGTATACGTAGCCATTTTTTCCCCCCTCACAGACATATCTCCATGGAAACACAACAGTATTCCCATTCCCCAGAGCCGTAAACCTCTTGGCAGTCACGATTAGCTCTTGTTTCATTCAATGCACTGTTGACTGAGGACATGACCCGGCATTTTATGGGGTTGTGACGATGTGAAAGTTGATGTGTTGCAACACAAGAAAACAATGACCCCATCGTGGACCTCGAACGTTGTATGTCTGAAGTTTGTTAACTCATTCTAGAATATTTTAAGGGTCTTATGAGATAAACAGACTGTAATTTGCATTTAAATTAACATCTTAAAGACCCCCAAACATATAAATAACCAATATCCGAAACACTCAGGACCTTTTCCTGTCATAAAAACATAATTGTCATCCCTTTTTCTCCTACTTTGAGAACCAATTGTTAATTAATTTTGTCTAACAGGCAACAACATCTGCACCAAATAATAATGAGGAGTCTGAGCCAATATGAAAATACACACCCACTCCGCTTTTTCCTTTTACCCCAAACAAAGACATTTCTGGGAGTTCTCACTCAGAGAGTCATGCACATTTGCAAAACACGGAGTAACAAAGGGAAATGTGAAGGCCAAAGTCCCAGAGATGCACCTGTGGTCACGTATCCGGACAAACAGTCCCATGTCTACAGTGTTTCACGACGTGCAGCCTGAAGGCAGGGGAGGTCGCACAAAAATAAACACGAGCAGCAACTGGCAACAGTGTGCAGCACATGCAGGAAGAGCCGATACTGCTCGCAGTTTGTTTTAGTCTCCTTTTGGAGACTTCCCCTCGGGTGTAATTGCGGCTCGTATTTCCAATCCCCGGCATTTCTGCTCATAGAAGCGTAGCTGATAAGATCAAACAATGTGATGTACTTAGGAAATGAGTTTCTGAATTGGAAGTTATCAGCGTAGTGATCCAGCTATGCCAAATAAAAGAAAAAAATTCTATTCAACCCTGGCCCATTGACTATTAGTCAATCCTCACCCAAGAATGTCATCATCATTTATGAAACCAATGAAGACAAAAGTGGAAAGGAAAGATTTTTTCGGGACATACTTGACCCAATTTTTATCACCTCAAAGTGGGACCATTTCTATTTCTTGTCATACTCTCCATTTATTTTGCTTTTCTCATTTCTAAGTAGGTTAACAGAGAGCTAGCACGGCGCCTGTCGGATGCCCCTCTTTTTCACGCCGATGAAGTTTAGCAATGTGCACAGGTAACTGCTACACTCGTGAAGATGACAGAACTCAGGGTCAGTCACCCCCCCCACCCACCCCCCCGCGCCTTACTACCAGGAGAATGTCGATGAGCTGAAATGGAGGCCTTGTGGCTGAAACAAGCTCACTTCAAAGGTGTCCATAAATCACGCTGCCATGCATCCCATGACTGGCTCCACCATCTGTGTCCTCCAGTGACAAACCCCTCCACTCTTCTCTTTTTCTATGTTGTCATCTTGTTACAAAGGAAATGTGCATATGTGATTTCCCATCGTTATCCCATTTTGACGTGGTATTACTGGGTATTTTGAGTGGCTATAATGATTCAGTAGCATGAATGACCCTCTGAGGTGGGTGGTCTCCTCTCCACGAATGGAATATGTCATGATCGCTGCCTCTTTTTAGTTGCAACACAGCAAAAATAGTTTCAACCGATCCAATAGGTCTCAACAGTTTCCACATTTTGTGATCTATTTTACTGGTATTCTCTAAATGTCTCCTGAAAAACAGTCCTTACAAGGAAACATGGCTGTCACTGGAGACCTCCTAGATTAATAAAGATGTTCGGTTAAGCATTGATAAAAAGAAAGGTGCAAGCCAATGTATAGCAGCAAGTTGTGGCTAGTAGTAGCGTTTTTTTTTTTTGACTTTGCCAGGATAGACCTGTAATCCATCAAGTCTTTATCTCCTTTTGTCACACACTGAAATCTCTTTATCATGCAGCCATGCAAAACACCATTTATCTTCCCCAACTAATTCATTATTGCCGATAAAATGCAAAATCCCATCTGCAGTTTAATGGAGGGACGGCGTGAAAACAGGTGCTTTGGTAAACACTGATAGGGTGGTTGAATTATGTTGTTCCCGTGCAGATCTGTATATCTCTTTCAATCTATTAACCAGTCTTGCCCGACCTCATTCTGCTTCTCTTTCCATAGGGAGGATTGTTGGCTTCGGGCAACGCCTGAACAGTGCTGAGGCTAAACATAAAGCAGATACAAACAAAGTGAGGAGGAACAAGGTTCTAGCTGTGGCTCCACTGCCTACTCATCGATCAGGCAGTGTCTAAATCTGTCTGGCTTTGTGTAAATGAACAGAATATATGGCTCCATGGCTCCCTTGTGAAGCCAGCTTGTGAATGAAGGGTAACAGCTCCATAGCACTTATTTGGAGACAAATCCCTGCACTCAGTGTAATATTCCCATTAGAGATCATTGGAAGCATGAATTAGCGTGACCCCAATGACCCCAATCATCAAGCAAAAGTCTCATAATATAGGATGCTTTTCCTTCCATTTTGTCTAAAACGATTATTAAATCTTACTCACTTTTCCACTCACCACTGTGGAGGGAGCGTGCGATGGGATAAGGGATGGGGAGGTTTAAGGGGGGTTGAATACTTCCACAATGAAATCATGGTGCTTGTGTCATTGGCCCTCTGCTGTGCTTTGCTCACCGTCTGGCCCCTATTTTACTCATTGATCTAATTTCCATTGCCAACACTGGATGTGGTTCTGCATGAAGCCGAATGTTTAGGCCCATTACAGTGCTAAGAGAGCTGCATAGGCATGGTAGACCTCAGGAAAATGAAGAAAAAAACAAGTTAGAGATCTTTTCCAGACTTTGAGAAGGTTTCAAACAGCAGAGTGTAAATTCTGTGTTCAGTTACAAATGCACATGTGCTTTTATCTCGGGTATTAAAAAGCACCTTATATCCTTTATTAAGTAATTATTTTCAGTTTGGAATTATGATGCTTTAGAATCCAAGTTCTCCCTCTATCTAAATATCGCCTCTTCCTAATATAGATAGAATTTATTGTTGTCTATCTGATGGATCCGCTGGTTATTGTAGTTCTGAATGCGTCCTTCGAATGCCTTTAGGGAAGTTAAGTTTGGAGGCCAGATTTGTGTGTCACATTTGAGTTATTCCACACGTCATCCCACAGGGTTTGAATTGCTTTGCAAAATTGGGTCGGTTGTGCCAAATATCACCAGGACCGAAAGCTGTCTTGTAAATGAGCGTTGGTCATTGCGCAATGGTGCGCACTGGTTTTAATGTTATGGTTGATGGATGAATATGTAAAGCCTGCTTGCAAATGTCCTATAATGATAATTTGCTGCTGCTACCATCTCTGTAGGTGGTTTGGATGAATGACAGAGATATACAGACTGCACCCCGACCCCATTTGATACATGGGCCTTTATCCGTCACATCAATCCACCGACATCACAGAAACAGCCTCATTTTGAAAGCATAGCTGCAAAGAACTGAACAATAACTCTTGTTGAGATAAGAGAATTATTAGTATTCTACACCTGATGAAGATTTATCTAAAGTGCCGAGGGGCAGCTCTTTCTGCAGCGATTTTCAGATGATAAAAAATGTTTAAAATAGCAGGATGAATGGCTTTAAAATATAAATATTATGAAGACATGACAGCGACAATTAGGTCTAGGCATCCGTAACTGTTCCCCATAAATGAAATTTATGTAACTGCTACAAATCCACGCGCACTGTAACATATGTGTATATATAGTGTAATATAAGTGTCTGATACATTTCTGTGCAGTTGTAGAAGAAAAGCGTGAATCTATGGTCTGTGATTTGCATATTTACAAATGCTTTATCTGTTTTTGTGATGGCTGTACATTGTGCAAACCATTAAAGACTGCCAGGATGGTAAATGTGTTATATTTATGTTATAAATATGGTTTATGTATCAATGCGGCCTTATATTGTGAGTGTCTGTATGTGGAAACGACTTAATTCACGAGGATCTATCAGAAGCAACTGATTGTGTTTGAGTACCAGACAAAACAGTTTCCTGTAGCAACACGAGGCCTGTAAATCATTTGCTCATTAAGGAGAAATTTTAAAAGCTCTGTTCTCCCTCTGGCCTGAGTTATGTCTGAGTACTCAAACATCCTGAGCTCAAAAAGAGTCGGCTGCCTGTGAACACACTGTCAAACCAAACAGTGTACTTCACTCTAATGACCTCATTGCACCACCAGTTTGAAGTACTGAAATCACATAAATTGAATGAGAACTAAGGCCAGATGCTTCTTGTCAGTCACAACATGTTCTTCTGCATTTGTGTGCACCAAGGAAACCTTTTGCAAGATGTAGACGTGGTACACGCAGCATAAACCACGTGCAGGATCCTTACTTGTCACTGATTATGCTTTTCTGTGGCAGGCCGTTGAGAGATGCGCCCACAGTCAGTAATAGTGTGTTTGAGCCACTCCTCTCCATCCCGTCCTTTCATTTTCCTCTCAGAACTCCAACTGAAGACCTCCTTCGGCCCCTGTTACTTGTCATACATCACCATCATCTCCTCGCGTCCTTTTATAGCCACAGTTGGGACACTTGCTGCCATTTATGGCCGCTATCCCACAAAGGTGAGAAAGCAGGGTGGCAAACCAGGCTGGGAAACATCCTCCTTTGTTCCGTTTCATATTGAATGCACCTCTGACAGCGTTACAAATGAGTGCCAAAGAATGCCCGAATGTTGCTTTTCTCAATGCCTAGCATAAATCCACACCTCAGTCTATGTAGCAATTCTGGCTTGCCTCAGCCTGTCAACTTTGCAGATCGCCTCGCAGACAGAACCCGAGAGCAAGACATGTTGTGTGTGTGTGTGTGAGTGAGTGTGTGTCTGCATTACATGCCGCCGATGTCACATTCTTGATTGCTGCACTAGTTTCTTCACGCAGAGCAGGTTTTTAAGTGTTTACTTTCGGTGAAGGGGAACGCTCTCGCTCACAGCTGCACTCCAAACAAACACTCGTGCATTTATCAGCGACAAGATAAAACACATCTAATCTGGACAAGTAACAGCCTTTTCACGCATTCCCAACAAGTCAAGTCTTTCTGGTTCATCAGTGGAAGACTGTTGTGTTACACAAACACCCACACGCCTACCATCAGCACACAGCCTGGGATCATTCTTTACAGATGTTGTAGCCAATTAAGTGTAAGGGGAGCAATCAAGCCCTAATGCAGTCAGAATTGTGGCAGGTTGGAGCTGCTGGCCATATAAAGACAAAGCTATCACATCAGCCAGGGAGTGATGTTACACTTGTGGAACCGGTGGAACAAACAGCATAAGCTGCCAAGGCAAAACTGCATCTCTAACACATCTGTTATGAGGTAATTGTCCACCGAACATGTTTCTGAAGAGGAAAATCCCTCAGTCGACTATTTTTGAGTTTACACTGTTACAAGTGCTTCACTTTTTAAAAAGTGACCAGTTAAGTCTCTTTTATTATTGTGTTATTTGAGTCCTGACGTGTATGAATGCATGTCTAAAATATGGTCTCAAATAAATGCCAGAATGGAACAAATGGAGGGGGGGTTGGAAAGACAACTGCGATAGTAATAGTTTGGCAATATTTCAGTGTTGTAATAGCACACTAGGTGCTTTATCGTAAAGGTTCTAACTAAAAGCAGCCATGCAGGATGTATTTGTCATTTCGTTATATTTTTCTAAACAAATATAAAATGACTACAATGAGAAATCTGAAGATAAAATAAGGAAAACATCAGGATTAGTAAATAAAAAAATAAAGGCTTCATGTTACTGGTGCAGGTGACAGATGAAGGTTTGCATCACAGAATTCCAGTTATCTAAAGCCTGTCATAATGTACATTTGCTTCCGTTGACACCCAATCCTACCCTCCTGCTCCTCGGCCAGGGAGCAGAAAAACAGCCGTGGCTGACTCATGCATGCTCGTAGGTCCCACACAATCTGATGATGCATCAGTGAATCAAAACTCTGCCCCCAATAAACCTCTGTGAGAAAACGCAGAAACACGAACGGCGGAGTGTAGCAATAGTCTGATTTGTCATGAATATCGGCGAGCCAAAGTGGAGAATATGACATTAAAGACTGAGTAAAGAAACACTGATACATTCTTTCATGGCTTATAATCAGTCTCTATTGAACTAGCAAATGGGCACTCATGAGACAAATGCTCTTCTTAGAATTTGCTATTTCCTTTAAAATCAGACCTTCCTTTGAGGCCAGCAGGTAAGTGCCAGCTATAGATCTGTAATTGTATGCCTAGAAGGTGTAATTACCCCATTAAAAGCGTCAGTTACCTTTTACACTTCTTTTCTTCCTATATAAAGTTTATATTCTCTTTACACAATATACCCCATAACGGAAAGTTTTAAGGTGTGCAAACTAACAGACGAGACAGAAAATGAACAAGGCATGCTGACTGGATTGTGAGAGACTACACATTGCCTCCTACGGGGGGGGGGGGGGGGGGGGGGGGGGGGGGGGGCTGACTCAGAAGATCAAATTTCAGACGTTTACCAACAAAGCATTCATGGAGGAAGTCTAGTGCCCCTCTCAATAACACCGATGCACCTGGCCATCCTCACACAGGAAACCTGAGGTCACTTCCTCCCTTTTCAGGGAATTCAGACACACTGCTGCTGCTGGCCACGTGCCCCCGCACCCCTACTGGGTAGGATGTGGGGACTCACTGACTACCAGCAGGAAATAAAACGGAAACACACACAAGCACGCACACACACACAAGTAAAGAGAAGATTTCAACTTGGAGACGGTAAACCACCAGGGCTTAAAACAAATCAATTTCAGAAGCTCAGAAATTGTGTTCATGACAAGTTCCATTAATTAAATATTCAAGTTTTCCTTTTTGGACTCACATGTAACACAGATGTGACACTTCTTTGCCTAAGCAGCTAAATGCTGGGTTGAGCTGCACTGTCTGATTATGGTTGAAAGAGGCTGAAAGCAAGTTACACATATCAACAGATGTGTGTAAATGTGTAAATTACTACAAATTTAAAGCCCAACAACTCAACCTTTAGGATATTACACACAGACCTCATCAGAGCAATTTGGAAAAGCCTCGGATTGAACAGAATGGGCTATAGAGCCGTGGAAACTTTGCAAGTTCTCTCAAACACCCTGCAGGGACAGATGGCTGCAGAACGTTAAACAGCTTAAACAAGGATCTAAATTCTGCTTCCTACCAACCTACAACTACTTGACCACCGGTTCTCCATCATTATCCTTGGCCTCTATTTAAACTATGCCAACCTATAAAACCAGCCACAACCACGAGCGAGTTATTTAGCTAAAGTCCCACTGCAGTTTAGAGCTGGCCGCTCTCCAACCGCCACACGGGGCTAACCTTTGGAAAACACTGAGACGTCCGAAGAATGCGGCCATGGTCAATGAAACAGACAGGCAGGGAGGAAGAGGAAAAAGGGAAAACAAATACATTATACATCCCATTGGCTCCACAGGGCAGGCTTCCCAGATGTGAAATGGGACGTAATGACTGGTTTTTGGTTAGGTTATTTCTGCTTGTGACAAACAGTTTGTATAAAAGCTGGCACGGCTGAAAAGCATCATGCCAAAGATGCCATAGTCCTTAAATACACACACGCACACACATACATTTAAAGATTGCTTTGTTCACTTAGAATTGATTGATAATTAAATCCAACAGGAAAAATGATCTTATTATGCATGTGGACCTAAAAGTTTGGCCAGATGCTACCTAAAAAAAATGCTCATTGAATGTTGATATTCTGAATTTTTTTTATCATTTCTTATGTCGAGATGACTAAAAAAAAGGGAAACACTCCTTTTTTCCCTGTTGGAACTCAAACAGGTGAGAGAAACAAAGTCCATAGGCGGTACCAAGATGACGCAATAGGTGAAGTAATCATTAAGGGATGACATTTGTCCTGTGATGACTACGAGAGCTGTGATGATGAAGCTGCATCACAGACACACCCATTCCAAACACGCTACCAGAGACCACTTCCTGCTGCTGCTGCTGCTGCTGCTGAAGGAAAGACAACTTTAGAACTTTGCTGTGTGAGGCCTTCCCAGTCACACACACATACACACACTCAGCTGGGAGCTTCTGTGACACAACAGTTGCTCCTTAATCCGTGCTCCGCAGAGATTCCAATACAGCTTCTTTTTTTTTTTTTTTTTTTTTTTACTCAGCTACTTATATGCATCAGACAGATTAGAAAGGGAACACGGATTTGATTATAGAAACGAGAAAAAAAAAGGCGTCCAGAGCAGCTCAGTCATGTCAGGAAGTGAGTTCTCTTTTGTCCTCCTCTCCTCAGGCAGTGTGTTTGATAAAGGTGTGAAGCACTGAGGCTTGTCACGACCTCATCGGCTTCAAAGTTTACACTCCCAGATTCACTCAAGACATCAAATACGACTTTTACCCCAGACACCAAACACAACAAATCAAGATCATTGCAGAAGAATAACGCTCATGTGTTTCATTCATTATCACTAAAAACCCGAGTTAGTCTTTTACATGAGGTTTAAGGTTGCTTTTCACGGTAAAAGACCTTAAACGTTCAAAAAGTGGTGTCATTTGAGGTGTCTTTTGAAAAGAAAAGAATTAAAAAGAGATAATAAAGTCCTACCAGGGGTGATGTGTTGTGCAGCAACAGTTCCTTCTCTCTGTCACAGGACAGCCGCTCAGATCGCTCCCTTCCCCGGCAGCTCTGGAGCGTCGCCTCTAGCTGGAAACCTTTTATTTTATTTTTTTTAAGTTTTGTATTTTTTCCCACCCTACTGTCTCTTCTGACAATAGTCAAACCTCTGCGGTGCAGACTGATGCGGCTCGCCGGTTACATTTGTCCCACTACCGAGGAAGTTGCGTGTGGAGTCACGAGATCCCGCCCCCCACCAAAAAGTAGTCCTCCCTCCTTTCAAGCAACTTCAACCGATTCTCTGCAAGACAGCGAAACAGGGGGACACCTCTGTGGAGATAGAAGAGCTGAAATAATGCTGCTCATTTTCATTCTCCCGGGTAGGAATATCAGAGATCTTGAGACCCTGAAAGCCCTCGAATCAATCACAGTAATGGTATTTTCCTCGGAAATATACTCTAATATACATGGCTGATGCATCTGTCAGGTTATTCTAATAATTAACTGAGAAATAAAAGGTCATTTCAAGCACACAGATTTTAGTAGTAGCGGACTTAAAAAAAACAAAGAAAATCGGGCAGCGGGGACTGGGCTGAGAAGTGGAGGGTTCGAATCCCAGTGTGGACAAAACACGGAAGGAGTTCAAGTAGTAGGGGAAGGTGCCAGAAAACCTATAGAGCACAGCCTAGAAACCCTTAAGCAAGGTATTAGACCCAAAAATGCTCACCTTTGATGTGATGAACTGGCAACTCATCCAGGGGTAGACCCTGCCCTCACCCATATGTGCACCCTCCACATGACCCAGAAAGGGATAAAGTGGTCAGAAAGACGAGACAAACCAAGTATTAATTCAGACTTACTAAACAAAATGATACATTAATAAAGAAGATGAGGAAGTGCTGTCCACAAAACAGCCACTATGCAGCCAAACTGCAGCCAGTGACCCAGCTCAGGAAGTTCTTGCTTCTCTTAACCACCTGGAACAAACAGCAACTTGAAAACAAACTGCCTTTGTAACCTCTACTCCCCCCCCCCCCCCCCCCCCCCCCCCCCCCCCCCCCCCATCCGTGTTCCTGCAAATGTTAAAACAAAAGGTATCATGTCATTTCTGCACTTTATGTTTTAGGAAAAGCAAAAAGGAGGGAGGGCACACATATGGGTGAAGGCAGGGTCCACCCCTGGATGGGTCTCCAGTCCATCAAGGGGCCCCATATGAGCATTTGTGGGTTCAGTATCTTACTCAAGGCTACCTTGGCAGTGCTCCAGAGGTGTTTGGTACTTTCTCCTGCTACCAGAACACCTTCCATGTTTTGTCTGTATCAGGTCTTGAACCAGGAACCCTCAGCTCAGTCCCCAACAGACTGACCTACCACCACCCTTGGAAATAAAATATTTTATGTAAATGACACCACTGCTTTTATAGCATTTGCAGGGATAAGGTGAAACTGTCTGCTGCAGTTATGTAAGACAACATGGGTTTTACTCTAAGCCGAGCAGTGATTGAGTAAATCTGTTAAAAGAGCATGAATGCACAAAATGCATTTGCAAGGTGTATTTGGGTGATAAAGAAAAGCATTTTGGATGAGGTAAAACAGCGAAACCATCCCAACAAAGGTGATACAGAGCATTTAAAATCCATCTGTCTAAAGTGAATAGCGTGTGCATTTAAAACAAA
This sequence comes from Takifugu rubripes, assembly GCF_901000725.2. Taxonomy (NCBI): domain Eukaryota; kingdom Metazoa; phylum Chordata; class Actinopteri; order Tetraodontiformes; family Tetraodontidae; genus Takifugu; species Takifugu rubripes. The sequence continues at coordinate 1,636,902 of NC_042291.1, read as the reverse complement.
TATTTGTACTGTTAGACAATGATGCGCATTAAATTCTTCCATTCTGGTGGCTGAAGACTTCACAATTTGGGGCCCCACCAGGTGTTCCTTGTTCACCTCCCCCACTGCTTTTTAGGTTAAACTGGACAGACTCCTGCACCATATAAACTAACAGATCTTCAGGTTTTAATTTGACATTTTTGCTCTGATCTTTGTCCTCATCCTCGACCTTTGACCTAAACTCCTTTGCCCCAGGTATGACAAAAACAGAACGGATGTCAAGTATCAAAGCATGGATTAAAATAAAAGGTCAATTCATCATAATCACCCCTAAAAAGTGTCTATCAACCCTCTTCAGATCGTCCATAAACAACAAACAGAAATGCAAATAACTGCATTAAATCTAATCAGTACAGTTTCACTAGCATTGCCTGCCATCTGCCCCCTGTGGGATTTGGACAGGTGGTACATCTACAAAGTTCGCCGGAGATTCCTCAAATGTAGCTAGTAAAGATCTTCCCCCTGTCATGCTTTTTTTCTGGCTGAAAGCATTAATTTAAATAAAGAAAAACAAAAAAATAACCACTTATATTTACTCTCAATTTTCAATCTATTTGCACACAACAAATGATATAATTCTAAATTCCATATGCTGTTCTCTGGCTTTCTGTGTTGTTTATGTTGTTGGGTTTAACAAGATGCATCTAAATAAACACAGAGAAGGGACTTCTGACTCATGCATTTTTCAACTGGGCTGGGCCAGCAGCGTGCCTGCTGCAGCTGAGGACCAACCACGATCTGTGGAGACATACCAAAGTTGTGAGCTCAGCTCAAGTGCAGCAATCTTACAATATATCAGCGGTGCTATTTTTGCAGGACCGTATCAGAAAAGCAAATGGATTTGCATTTGCTCCACAAGGGTATTCGATCTTTGCTGAGCCACAACAAATGTTCTGCTCTTGCATTAGCGGGTCCCCATCCACTGGTTTCCAAAGCATCTGTACCCCTACCTTGATTCAGCAAGCATTTCCCTTAGCATTTATTTTGGTAAATGCTCCAGTGGAGTAATGGACAATAAATTCAGATGTTTTGATATTTAATGTAAAAAACCTGTTCAAATGATTCCTGGATGAGGTGGGCTATGATCTGATCCCTTCACAAGAACCGAGTCCTTTGGTCATGAGACCGATAACAAGCCCGTGACATAATGTGGAAACACTGATCCCATTCATAGCTACAATCACCCACAAAACATTCTGCATGCTGTGCAAATCTCACACATGTAAAACAAATTCCTTGTGGTCGGTGGGGGCATAGAGAGCTGCCATAAGTGGAATATCACCCCATCTTACAACTTGGCAGCCTGGTTTAGACTGTGGGCCTGGTGCCGTTGTGGTTTGTCTATCATATAACCAAAATATCATTCTAGGAATTAGATATTATTTTCGCTTATCTTTAATCACTTTTGGTCTTTCAAATAGGGACAAACCATCAGCACTAGATGCTTATAGGTATGAAAAAATTATCCAGTGGTCTGGAACCCCAGGAGAAATATCCAATAAATGTCGACATTGGAAAAACATAAACATGTTACCAATGAGTGTTAGCAGCGTATTCTGGCCCATATAAGTACTCATTATAATGACCAAAACAATTTAGTATATAACAGCAAAGCCACAATGAACTGAGTCAGCAACATTGTGATAACCCTCACTCCATTTGATGCTGATACTATGCCAAGCCTCACTTCTAATAATTGTAAATGGAAGAGCTCTTTCTTGGATAAATATGTTAATATAAAGCCTATTTTAGTTGATAAAACATATAATCTTGATTATTCCAATTAAAGTTAGGTATTACTGAGCATTCAAACATTGAAAAACATTATTCAAACATTAATATATATATATATATATTATTAATATATATATATATATATATATATATATATATATATATATATATATATATATATATATATATATATATATAATTAATATATTAATGCTTATATATATATATACTTTAAACTACTGACGAAACAGCTTTGTATTGTGACCTTTAATATGTAACACTAATTTTACACCTCAGGTGATTTATATATTCTACATTTACGTCAGAAAAAGTAAAATGTTTACAACAGCCTCATCTAGTGGCTATTTTCGCATCTACACTACATTTCATGGAGAATTTAAAGCGCAAAAAACCCCGATTTTATCTATAATTCGAAATTATAATCTGTAAACCGTTTAGAAATAATACAATTTCCTGAGGCTATTGTTTAAGTTTATAACGATTTTTTTTTAGTCAAGGATTTGCAGACCGGAAATAGCTGAACGGAACGGAAGTTAAAACCCACGTGTTCAGACCGAGGAAGCGAATGTGTTAAAATAATATACAACACAAGTGTTGTTTCTTTTCAGCAGACGGTTATATCTTTTTTATTTACCCGCTTACGCATTCGGCCTATATTTAAAATGTCATCTTTCAGAAAGGCGTTGAAATCCCAACAGAGAAACCACCATGAAAGATCTCAGGTGATTATCTTAGTCTTATATTTGCTTTTACAATAGCGCTTTCGCAGAGCTAAGCGTTTATTATTTTTTTAAACCAACGTTACACTTTTGTTTATGTTATTTCAAGGTATAAGTGAAATACGACACAAAATCATAGACATGTGCAATTTATGTTTCTGTTTTTGTGTCAGCCGGGTTTCAGGAAAAATTTGGGTTTGTTGGAGAAGAAGAAGGACTACAAACTCCGAGCAGAGTGAGATTCGATATTCAATCAGCTTTTTTTTGTACAAAAATTATATTAAAAAGCACTCAATTCTGCCTACCTTGGTGTTTCCCAGTGACTACCACAAGAAACAAAACACGCTTGCTGCTCTCCGGAAGAAAGCTCTGGATAAGAACCCAGATGAGTTTTACTTTAATATGATCAGCTCTCAGCTGCAGGTAAGATCTTTTAAACATTCTTTAGCAAAACACCCAACAAAACCCCCAAAAGATACCAACTGGAACAGCTTATTATTGAGTATCGATGCAGCATATTGTGTCATGATGACAGGATGGAGTTCACGTAGCAAAAAAGGACAAAGAGGAGATGATGACTGAGGAGCAGAAGAAAGTGATGAGGACCCAGGACATCAAATATGTGGAGATGAAACGGGTCGCAGAGGCAAAAGTGAGTTCTAAAGTCCCTGTAACAAATTCAAAACAGAGAACGTGCACGCTGGCGTACTCAACAAGGAAGCTAAATACCATAACCTCCACTACTCGTATCACAGTCTGTGATTTTTGGGAGGACCTGATGGACCTCATCCAGGTCCTTATCGAGAACTGAAGTGACAGATGCAGTGGCTGTCAGTCATTATTGGTCATTTACTTTCAGAAAATAGAGAGGTTAAAGGGTGAGCTCCATCTTTTGGATGCTGATGGAAAACAAAACAACAAGCACACATTTTTTGTGGATTCAGCAAAAGAAGGTAAATTTCCTGTCTCTGAGAATTTTGATTGATATGGGCGACATCAGTTCAAACAAGTCTGTTCTTGTTCTGTCTGTCTTCCCAGTGCAGAATTTTGACCTGGCCAATCAGTTGCAAACTGCACCAGAGTTGGTGAATCGAGTGTACAACAGACCCACTCTGGAGACTCTGGAGAGGAAGAGTGTGCAGGGAGACCTAAACCCACACAGTATTATGGTATGTTTGTGCATGTTGGCTTTTAATATGAAACTGGACATGTCTTTTTTTTTGTTAATTCTTTGTTAATTCCTCAAGTATAAATCATCCAATTTAAAAATTCTAGTTGAAATGGTTTTCTAATATTATGGTGATATTATAATTGTCCTTGTCTGCCATTCCTAATTTCATTTAAAAAAAAAAAAAAAAATTAACAATTGACTCAGTTACAAAACAAATTGGTGATGAATTCCTTGTGTTTTGTCCTATTTTTGACTGTAGAAGCTGGCAAGAATAAGAAAACACCAGTATAAGATTCTTTCCCAGAGAATTGATCGAGAAAAGAAAATGTTTGTTATCGCGCAGAAGATCCAAACCCGGAAGGATCTGCAGGTGAGGAGACGATGACAGAGGCATTTTAGTTTTACATTCCACCGTCAGCATTGCTCTCATATCAAACCACAGAATAAACAACAAGATATCTTTATCCACAACAGGATAAGAATAAAAAGGTAAAGGTCAAAAAGGAAACCCAAACCACTGCAGCTATCTACAAGTTTGAGGCCAAAAGAAAACGCTGAGAGATGGACAGCAGGGGGAACGAATCACCAACTTTCCTATTGAGTATAATGGACAATCCAATGTTCATTCAACTATCCACAGACACAAATTAATAATCTTCCCTTCAGTTGTTTGTGCAGCAATTGACCTTTGTATGGATACTTATCAGCAGATTATAGTTTCTTTCAAGTAAATAAAAGTTAACAGATCTATGTTGATATTTGGATTTGTATATTTGATCTTGAGTGTGGGGGCGTTGGTTTTAATAAATTGAGTTTAGCATATTTATATAATCTTGAAATTAATCTGAAAGTTTACTTTTCAGACGCCACTTCCTGCCTTCACCACTAGGTGGCATTGGTGTTCCTTATTAGCGACGACGCTCGTCACCAACGTGAAGAAGACCAGTTCTAACATGTTCTGTCATGAACTCCTCAGTGGTGATTTGACTGCGTAAAATGTTCACCCACGTTTCAGATTGTCAAATCCCTGACTCTGTGTTTGCTTAAAACCTGTTTTATTGGGCCAAAGAATGATCTTGCAGCTTACTTGGACCTAGTCAAGCTGAAATAAATTAAAATGAATAAGTTATTTAAACCAAAAAGCTGCAGTGCACCAGTAGTAACATGGTTGCAACACACTTTCCTGATGCTTGTTTTCAATTCACTTTATATGCATTCCTTTGCCAAAAAGTACAGTAAACACTCCAAAAAATCCATTTTATCCATATCACAGCTGTGACTACTAAAATTAAAAATAATTTAGGTCCCGGTAAGCATTGATCGTAATGTTACCATTCTCATTGCTTGCTGATGATCTCATTTTAATCAAAATTACCCATTATTCATTTTATTATTTGCAGCTGTGGCTGTGCAAACAATACAGTACTTTTGCTAAAAGCCCCCCTGAAGAGCTAAATATAAGTGCTCAACTAATAATGTTCATTTAATTATTTGTTGAGGTGTGTTCCAATTAGATTTTTGTTAAAATAAAATTGCCCTTTGTCATATAGGAAATCCATGTTCATAATGGCTCTTCTTGAGGCAGCTAAGTAAATTTAAACACCCGTTTCTGTTTCTTGTCTTTCCTATTGCAGGTATAAAGGTTAATTCTCTATCTTCACTGTAAGACCTCTTCTTATTTGACTGAAATTTACCTTAAAACCAACTCATATTTTGTTTTTTTCCACTTTTTTGTGGAGGCGTCAAAGTGAGAAGGTACCAACTTTATCTGTGGCGCCCTCATCCAATTATAAAATCGACTGAAAATCTTAACGGCCAGCAACAGATTTCAGTAGTGACCCAGGTTTGATTGATCACCGCGATGGCAGCAGTTTCATAAACAGGCCCCATCCATCAGTCTCCCCTGGTAGAGAGTAGAGGGGGGGGGCAGGAAGAGAGGAAGCCAGCAAAAAATGTCACCGGATGTAATGAGAGATGGGGGACCTGAGGTGTCTTGGCCCTAACACTGATGACCAGGGTTGGCCATCATTTGGACCAGTTTATCTACTTTAAAACTGTTATATATGGCATATTTTCATTTAAAACGTAGCTGTTTAGCAACGGAGCATACTGTTGCTGTCGATCATGCAAGTTTAACATGTGACTGACAAGTTCAGTGGCATTTCAACTGTTGTGTGCAGTTTAAGAATGAGGCTGTCCTCCTTCCCCACGCTGTCCTCCCACCCTCGCTGCCCTCCGCTACTACGTCAAACTGTGAAGAGAGCGTGTCTGTATGGAGACCCTAAGGGCCCAGCATCCATAAGCGGAGGGGGTGGAGGTCATTGAGGAGAGCCCAGGGGTCAGAACAGTATGTGCGCAGTTCCGGGACCCCATTCTGACTGTAACCCAGGCACAGACAAGCCACTGTTCTTCCTCAAGCTCTCCTTTCATTCCCCCACAGCAACGGGACGCTTACACTGAGGGTGCTCAGGGGTGGGCAGGGGGCGACTTTCTGATTTTAATGATATAGACAGGCATTTTTCTATTGTCAAAAAGGCCTCATAATTCATTTGACGACTCGCACAGGGCCGCCGTATCCCCCATCTCATGTCAGTGACCCCAGAGGTTTGCTACGAACGGTCACTTTTGGAATGAGGGGAGGCAGAAGTGGAGGGCTGTGTGGCAGTCACACAGCTGCAGGGTATGACATTCAGCCTCAGATTTGGTAAGGGAGAGTAAAAATGCAGCCTGGTTAAAAACTACTGCATACAATGATTCCTTATTTGACCAGTTCAGTTGGGGGGGGGGGGGCAAGTCCAGTTTCTCTATTATGCATTTTAAATGTTGGAACTATGCTAATCTAAACCATGTGTTGTTTATTTTAATAGACACATTACCACTGTCTTTCAGTGCACTAATGACAGAACGTGAGGTTAACATAATAGAATCCAAGAGACCAGTGCTGGGATTATTAAGCAATATTAAAGATCTAAGTCACGTTATAACATGTGCAATTAGCCTTTCTTCATGGTAATCCATGTCAAGACCAAACCTGTTTGACTGAATTATGTCTCGAATTGCAGACTCATTTTAACGCGGCAAAGGCGATAAACCCCCAGCAGTAAAGGGGATCAGAGCTGCGACATAGCTCAGTGCAAAGAAACGCCTTTGTTTGAATGCCCCCCCCCCCCCCCCCCCCCCCCCCCCCCCCCCCCCCCCCCCCCCCCCCCCGGATAAATGAATCAGATGAAATCTAAAATATACACTCATAATCTTTAAATGAAGGCCTCAGAAGTTTCAGACACGCATATATTCGAACACTAAATGCATGAAACGTGCAAACATCCTCATACATCTGTATCATCTTAAAGTGGCACTTTTCCTCTGAAACCCACAAGTGCCCCCACCTGCCTTGTTTGGCATCACGGCGCCGCTCCGCTCTGAAACCGGTGCATATGGCTGGGGTTAGGATTAAGGACAATACTAATCAATCCCCTCCTCCTCCATGATGGAGAACTGGTGACGGAGAGGTTGAGAGAGAAGCGAGACGTTGCCTTGGGGGGGTGAGTGTTAGGAGGGTGATGCCAGGGGTGGGTGGGGGATCAGAGGTAGTCTTTAGGATCCCTCTCTCCTTTAAGTTGAAGCTGGTTGTCATGGGGTGTTTGAAGTACTGGATAGAAAGGAGGGACACAAACTGGGGAGAAGAGGAGGGGGGGTGTTTGGTTGGCGTGCAGGCAGAGTCCCTCTCCATGCCAGGGGGAAGACATCTGAAGGAAAATCTTTATAGCTTTGACAGTGCCCCTGACGTTTGTGTGTGGTTTTGTGCACGGCCGTGTGCGTATGTGTGTATGTTAGCCTGTTTGTGTGTGTGTGTGCCTCCGTTGAACGTCTGGCTCATACGTTGAGGTGGGGATCACAGTGCCCCCTTTTTAAATTGCCACTAATGAGCCCTGTCTGGCGAGAGGTACTCGAATTGATTAAATTTGCATGGGAGCCTAAATCATAGCAGGGGCCGCAAACTTGTGCCCCATCACCCACCCACCTCTAGGTACACGCACACATGCACACATCCATTCTTCCTCTGGTCTATCCTGTCCCTATCTGAAGGTAGTGTGCGTGTGTGTGTGTGTGTGTGTGTTGAACAGGCCGTGGAGGACACCCATCTGCCCCGGTATTACTGTCAGTCTATCATTCAGGAGGATGCCAGTCGCACGCCTCAGGGACGTGTTCATTACGCCTTAACTAGAGGATCTGTCCTTGTCGCCAAGCCTCCTCGTGTCATTGTCTGCCCGAGATTGCGTGTATATTTATGCACGTGTCTGCTTGCATCACAATTGAAGGCAGCCAGATCTTTGTATTGCCCGTGCAGCGCTGTAACGTTCAGGTATTTTGTCTTTTTTTATCACAACTCTATGTTGGGGGGAAAAAAAACCCTACTCCGCTCCATGAATGCACTTTTTTGTTGTTGCTTACCTCGCTAACAGCAACAATGCATGATGAGCACTATTTTAGAGAGCTGCCGAATGAATATGTGTCTATGCGTGTGCGCGCGCGTGCGTGTGTGTGGTTAGCCTGTGTGATTGCAGTAATCAGATGGAGGTGTTAATCAGAGTTTGTTCGTCAGTGGCCTGATGAGGGGCGATGAGGGCCACTGATTGCAATGCGATGCTTCAATCGGCCCCTCTGCCAACTACAGAGACGACAACCCCCCCTCCCCACCCCACCCCACCCCACCCACACACACACCCCGACCCACCCACGCACACTTTTAGAACGCCTTAGACGATGTAAACAAACAAGTAAAGCATCACGTTTCTCTTTATATTAAAGTGCATCACTGTGAAGCTCCCGACTCAATTATTATTAACAAGGATGTTTTCATTCCAGTGAACATAATGAAGCACTTTGACACCAGGGGATATACCACTATATCACTATTTAGGTGTCAGTGTCACCCCTAGTGAAGAGCAGAGGGTATGGGATGGGGGTGGGATGTGTGTGCCGGGGTTAGGGGGTAGAAAAGATGCAGTTGAGAAAAAAGATTGGGGGTGGGGATGTAAATGGGACATCATGGTTTATGGTCTTGTCTTGTCACAGACAGGCTTTCATTAGATCTTTTCCCTTTCTTTGCTGTTTTTTTTTTAATTTTTGTAATTTTTTTCGAGGGGGGTTCGCTGATGCTATTATGGCTGCCTCATCAGCCAAGTCCCTACAAGGGCTGATACAAATTAATTAACCTAATTAGGGGCTGCGATTGCGGGTGTGATTATAGGGGCTGGAATGGGAGGGAGGGATGGAGGGATAAGGCAGAAAGGGATGTTCAGAGAGGTGGGGGTGCGCTTGCAGCGAGGGCCCAGGCGGTGATAAGCTGGGAGGTGTGGGAGAGGAGCCAAGATGCTCTGCATGGCTAATGAGCGAGGCCAGCATCTCTTTTTCCAACCCTTTCATTGTTCCAGGTTTTAAATGTTAACTCTAGTGACGCTTCATTTCCTTCCCCATTCATACATTCATATTTTGTTCTCGCTATAAAAAAATCTGCTGAATTTTTAGTCCTTTTTCATTTTGCCGTTGATTTTCACGAAGTTTTTAGACGTGGAATCAGCCCGATGCACCTGTTGCACTAGAGTTCCAACCTTAGCCAGGTTAACTGTATTCCAACCAATTTGACTGTCATTTAGGGTCACGATTAACATTTGCACCTTCATTTTGGTCAATGGAAGAATTCCGGATTGCTCTTGAAGGCTGTTTTCTCCTTCTTGTTGTTCACTGCTCAAGAGAAGAGCAGGAAATACCCTGTGGGAATGCAGCGTCTGGCACACACATGCATACTTGTACAGTACAAGCTCACACAAGATTCTCACCCTCTCATATGCACAACCAATCACCACTCAGCACACAGACGTGCACATACTCTCTGCCTCTCTCTCTCTGCTTCCCCTTACGCACAAATACTCCCGGGGAGCAATATTTAAATCTCCTATTTGTATTGGAAACAGAATAAAGATATTCTTGAGACCGAAGCAAAATGTGTTTTCTTGCCAGCATCAGCAATTCTAATGTTTCTAATGAGCCGGAGAAGTGGAGTGACTGGGAGCGGTTATGTATCAGTAAATTAAAAAATAATCCTAATTTAAAAGAAGCAAATGAAGGAGTTCCTCAGAAGTGCATGTTGGAGTATTTCACCCTCCAGAATAAGCAGGCAGCTGTGCCAGTGGAATTCAACGACTGCACTGTGCCATACTCAGCTGGCGCTGGATTATGCCGCTCTGTCTCTCTTCTCTCTTTCTTTCCCTGTCTTTTTCCCCATTTGTTCGCCCTTCCTCTCATTTACTTCCTCTGTACAATTAGGAAGCCACTACCTGACGGCGATGTGGAGCTGCTCCTACCACCTTCCTGTTTTTTACTCCAAAAATTCCAAATCATACATTGTTGCATAGCTCCTCCTTTAGGAGTTAGAGTAAGGAGTAAAGCTTAATCACTGACCAATCAGTCAATCCATTTTCTCAGGCGTTCCGTTCCTCCTACAAGCTCGGGCCCTCTACCAGTTACTAGAGAGTTGGAGGAGCCCGCGCAGCTTCTTAGCTGTTGCTAGCACTCGCCATGCTTGGGGGTCACAGCCCCAAATGCTGTGATGACATCACTGATGTCTTCAGTGCCCACAATCCTGTTCACTTGTTCTCTCAGACTCTAAAATGTATCCACTTTCCCATTTCCTTCTTCTTGATTGCCATCCCTTGGAAATATATTGCTTAGCTTATTAGCGCCATGGCTAAGCCTGACTTTGAAGCCTTGTTTCAGCAAGAAAACGTAAAGGGGTCATGACAGCCCCGACCACAATATAATGGTTAAAGTTAGGGTTTCTGAACTCTCGCATGAAATCCAGGAAATTGTTGCTTATATTTATAAATATTTTTGCGAGCTGCTGTGAATGATGTTTTTAGTTGTGACAGACTTACTGTATTTTTTAATTCGGTAATCATAGCTGCTCAAATTGGGGATAACGAAGCATTTGTATTCCATATGCATGAGGTGTTACCAGATAGATACTCAAGAGTGTGTGTACACAAAGAAGTGATTACTCAGGCCTTTGAGTCGTGCCTGTCTCTTGGCTCTACTCTCACCTCACTGATAAGCCGGAGTCTTGTCAGAGGAAAGGTAAATACGGCACTTAAGGATTCCTCTCCTATTTTGTAGTCACAGTTACGCTATAATTAAAGGCAGACAGAGAGAGAGAGAGGGCAAGAGAGTGATAGTACTGCACTAAGCAGATAATGTCAGAAGGACAGCCAGGTAGAGCTGCTAGAAGATGTTGGGAAGATATCTGTACTCTGTCTGGTGCATTTATGGGCAGGAAACACCAGACTATACAGTAATAGCTTAGGCATGCATGCCTGTAGACTCCCATGCACTACGCAGGCTAAATGTTTGTTTGTGTGTGTGTGTGTGTGTGTGTGTTTCTGTGTGTTGGACGCTTTACATTGCTCTCTGCAGCTGTAGCGAGGCTGCTATCAGATATTTATATGCGGCTCATGAATATGGATGCGGGAGCAAGATGGGACTGATGTTTGTCCTCTAAGAGGGGATGAAAGGAGAATGTGCTTCTCTCCCTGAGAGCCCCAGTCAGGGCCTCTCATACAGCAGGGGATGGGAGTAAGTGTTGGTGGCTCAACACAGATGGTAAAATGTAATAAAATGTGATTTGGGTGATTAAGACAAACAGATCCCTTCATGCATTTCTGAATATAAAACTGAAGTACTCCTATTAGCACTCTCACCAATTTGACTGTGGATTCTGGGCGCCTCCTTAACGGTCCTTTTCTACCTTTCCTTATCAGTTATGAACAATTACTGTAGGTTAGGTAAAATAGTCTTTTCCGGCAGCAAAAAAAGCAAATGTTCTTAGCCACTGACTGAGTGAAAAACTACGGTCCTTGTCTGGAGTGGTCACTCTAATTTGCAGCAGCAAACGTTTGGTCAGGGACGTGCTCTGACCTAAGTGTTCATAGTTGAGGTCAAAACATTGAGAGACGGGATCAGAGGATTGCGGGTGCAGGGACAGCTGGATGCAATGTACCACATTTTACATTTCAATGCTAATCACTGAGTCATCTATCAGAGCTAATACATGGACGCTAAGCAACCTAGCTCTACATGCATTAGGCCTCCCCAATTACCATAATGGGTTGGTTTTTAATATGGCTAATAGGCTGGCACGACCTTGCCCATTCACTCAGCAGGTACCTGAACCCGGCAGATGTAAATGAACATATTTGGAGACTGAATGACCATTAGGGACTAGCTGCTGTTATGGGTGCATGGATGGACAGCAAACGGGACCATTTGTGAACAAAACAATAAAATGCAAGGAGGCTGAAATGATGATTTATGCAGAAGAGTACAGAAAACAAAATGACAATTTGATGGGCAGCATTTTGACCAGGCAGCCTCCCTCACTGAACTACTGCCAGATGTGCCCTGTGGGCACTGCTGGGATGTACGTCAGCGGAGGCGCAATGTGCTACCAAGAGAGTGGATGACTAAAGAGGAAGAGAAGAGGCAGAATCTGAGAAATGTGCCTCTGCAGAACCCTGGGGGGTTAACATTTTGGTTTTCTCTAAGCCTTTGTGGTAGTAGACAAATGATCCCAGGAGCTGGACAATAATGTTTTTATGAGACTCAAAATGTTGAACTCAACAAGGTCATTGTGGGAGAGTAATGGCCAACACGTGGCCGGACTTGAACTCCAGCAGTCTCGCAGTTGGTCTGGGGGCGAGCGGAGAAAAGAGGAGGTGGGAGGAGAGCAGAGACTCACCCCTTTGGGTTTCTCCAACAAGCCCGCACTTTGTTCTTAAAGGAGACAAGAGCCACTCAGAACATCAAGCACCTAGATGACCAAACTGTGACGGTCTTGTAAACTGGCTCCGAGAGATAATGTTGCCCTGTAGCTAATCTGCGCCGCGATGCCCACGCCTTGGCATCTAGCGAACAATAACCCTTCCTGCTCGCAACAAGAATCCTTTTCTCGGATCACGATGGACATTTGCTGTCTGTCGTTGATCTGAATGCGAGTGTGCAGATAAGAACTGGGTGATTTATCTCATTGTTAAATGTGAGTCATCTGGTCGTCAGCATTACTCGCAACTGGATAAAAAAAATAGAGCCGTGTGGGATCCAAACCTTTAGATACATAGTGTTTTAAAACTAACCTCTCGCTATGACTGTGGGCTTTTGCGTCGCCACACTTTTGTTCATCAGTGAATGCGCTTGGGCTTTTCTGTATGACATTTTTATCTGCTGTCTGACTTACAGGATGAACGACTCATCCCTTTGACCGATTAATCTTCATAATTACCTGCACAGCCTCCGCCAGTCGCAGCGCTGTGTCTGCCGTCGTTTTGCACGGAGCCATCATCCATTATGTCAAAGGAGTATGTACCCATGAATGAAACCTCAAATATGACAGATCACCCGTTTATATCAACCTCCCATCACTACGATGCTCTCCATACGATGCCGTGCGTGGGAGATTTCATTAATTGGTGTGATTTCTCCGGTGCTCACATTTATGTTTGATGTTATAAATTACACATATCTACATATAAATAAAGATTGTAGCATCTCAATTCACAAAACAGGCCTATAGTGACTTATATCGATCAGCGAGATGCTGAATATGAAGCAACCTGCAAAAGTCTGTCTCTCTTTTGTATACATGTCCCGGTGGTCACATGGTAAGGAGACGGGCCCCAGTGTCCCTCTGAAGCCTGGGCTCCACGGTCCCCTGAGCGAAGCTGTGTGTCTTCTCTTAAAAAGGGCAGGAGCTCCAGACAGCAAATCAATAGATCAATCATAACATTTCAACTTCAAATCAATTATTCCAACCTCCAATCGATACAGGGAGTTTCTTTGTCTCAGCAGGTTCAGTCTCCTTCTTCTTCTTCTACGGTAGTTGTATAATCCAAAAGAATAATAATTTTGTATTCATGTTTAGTGTTTTTTTTTAAAATCATTAATGCCAACTTGGTGCCAGAAAGAAACTAGTGGTCGGAGCGCTGATAATCAGCCTTATATTGACAGAGCAGTTGTAACTCAGAACCAACATGAGTTAGAGAAATGAAATACAGAAAAGTAAACAACAATAAAGAGGCTACTTTGTTTCCAGACTGCTCACTTGTCTTTTTGACTGTGTTGAATTCCAGTCATTCAGATGGCTGTGGTGCGTAGGAAAGGCCTCCAACTCGTTTCCCCGTCATCATCACAACAGTTGCCATTCATCAGGAGCCAGTGGCTGTGAGGACATTTGCACCGCAACTCCTGTCATCTCATTCCCCCCCACCCCCCACCTTCTGCACTCTGAGACAAACACATACGCACATAAGCAATGCAAAACGCACGCAGACGCGTTAAATTTCTTCTGCGAAATGCCAGCGGGGAGAAGCAGAAGGGCATCGGAGATGGTTATTCTACGCATGTTGCCTCTGTGTGGGTTTCTGTGAATGGGACCCAAGGGTGGGGAGGTCTTTGATAGCACAGGGTGCGCATTGCTCGTGTCACGATGGTTGCAGGGTTGAGCGGGTGACCAGCCCAAGATTTTTAACCAGAGTGACCCCCAACTGGCATTCCACACCATGGTGACGTGGGTGGGCCAGGTGACCTTTTGGTCCTCAAGGGCTCTCTCATATGTGTTCATTGTGTTATGGATTCTATATCAATTTCACACATCTAAATTGTGTGGATCAAGATCTCCAGACAAAGCCTAGCATTCAGGCTCAACAGGAAACACCTGGGAGAGAGCCAGGAGTCGTTCCCATGATCCAGGAGAGTGAACACGGTTTCATCTGTAATTGTATCTGTGTGCATACTTGAAAAGAGGAGAAATTAATTGTCAGTAGTTTTTCCAAGCTGCCTCGTGTGCTGGTATTTCACACCATTGGGTCCTGGGCGTACACACACGGGTCTGTTGGATAAACATCCAACGCTGAGTAGGAGCACCGATCAGCACTGTTATTGTTCCTGTGTAACGCGACTGCATGCACCAGCGTTGTTGTTTTGCACCAATCAACACATACGTATGTAATAAAGCTAAGAGGCAGGGCGACAATGCGTGTTATTGTAACTCCAAACTCAGATCAAGAAAAAAAAAGAGAGTCTGGCATCCTGCAACAGTTTTCCAAGACTTTTTTTTTTTTTTGTGGGCACAAAGTGGAATCTAACGGGACTGGTCCCCGATGGGGGTTACCTAGTCATTGTCATTCTATACATTTCGAGCCATCTGTTGAGAGTGTTGGCATTTTTGTGAATGATGTGGGTTGATGGATGGTGATGAGAGTTCAATGAAGGGGACGGCCGAGAAGCAATAGGACATTTTGGAGTGCAAAGATGGTGCGGACCTTTGTATGTGTGGATGTGTGTGTGTGTGTGTGTGTGTCTGTATCTAAGGGCAAATGTCGATGAAGGTGTCAGGGGTGAATGATAGCCGTGGTCTTTTCAGCACTGTGGGGCGGGTCAGATGGATGTGATGGATGGTTAACAGTCTGACCCCCTTCTTCAGGCCTGCGTCTGGAGAGCTGAGCTGGGATAGACAGTGGAGGGGCAGGGCTGCCGGGTGGTTGGGGTGGGGGGGTGGGGGGGTTGTTTGGCCCTCTTGCATCAAACTTTCTCTTCACTCTAAAATGAAGTTTTCATTATTGGTTATCCTAACATGGACCATCATCTAAATTTAATCCAATAACTTCGACTTTCTAAAATACATTTAAACGTTACGGCGATTCTATAAAACAATTTATTGAGGTTCTGTTTATTGAGGTTCTGGAATCAATAAACTGCTGCATCTTCAGTTTACACTGAATTACAAAAGCTGGTAATTCACTTGCCGCATCAGTGACTGATTACCCACAGGAGCCTGAATTACTCGAAATAGCTACTCAATATTCAAAGCATTTCGGGCTTTATGATGACTGAAAGTGTATGAAAGTGGAATGTTTAATGTTCACAGCAACTCTAATTACAATAAGATCTTTTGTGTTCTTTCTTGATGTTTGTTTTGGCTTCTGAAGCCCAAAAGTGACAGGAGCGCCAACAGATCTCCCTCTCAGCTCCCCTTTTAACCACAGCAACGCAGGCATTGCCAGTTTCTGCTCACTTTAAGTGAAAATTACATATAAAATACACCCTACATCCGTTCAGTGGCTCCTGAGGCTGCAGACACTTCATTCATTTGAACAATACATTTTTAATCAGGCTTTCTTCTGAAAGTTCGATACTTTCATTCTACATCTGCAGGAGTCAGCGTTTTCAGGTAGGACACCACACACTGCTTTTGTTGATTATTTAAACCCCAAGTCACCCACCCACACATAAACACGCGCACGCACGCACGCACGCACACACACACACACACACTTCCAATATCACCTACCTTTTATATCCTTCCTCCTTATTCGTCCAACAATTAATGTAGTCCCTACTATCACCTATCTATCACCTGTTTCTTTTAATTACTTTTATTTTGTTGAGCATTCAATCCACATCTTCTGCAGGAAATAACAATTTCTCTACATTCATTAATGTTGTCCCTTTATTCCTTTCATTGAGTAATTCCCAGTTAATGGGTGATCCCACTCCATCCCTTCCAAACCATTCCTTTTCCCTTTATTTGCTGGGGGATGCTCTTTCCTCAACCCCTTCCCTTTATGCTACCCTCCCACTTCTTCATGTTCTTGGTTGCATTATCTCTCCTCAGATCTCCTTGGATTCTTTCCATATTCTCCTACCTGTAGTAACATTCATCTATGCCTCTTGTAAACACTACGCAATGTGCACATACGGTTCTTTATATAGGCTCATTCCTGTTTGTGGTAAGAGAGATGGTTCTGTAGCTGACACAGCTTTCCTTTTGTGTCAGAGGTTCACTTTTCACCCAGGCTTGTGTTTGAAGACTGTAGACGGTGAGTGTCGCTGCTTCAGGGCCGGGCTGTCTTATGATGGGGTAGACGGCAACCAATACCCGAGAGAATCACCAGAGTAACCTGCCGTTTTTAGTTTTTCAGTTTCACTCAAAGAGGGAGAGAGACAGGTAGAGAGAGAGAGTAAAAAGGCTCATTGGACCTTTGCACACACAGTCTTACTAATTGATGGCTGCAGGGAGAAGAGCTGATAAGAGAACCACAAGACCAACTTAACATTCTGAACTGAGCACGTATAGAAATGTCCATTCGTAAGATAGGTAGACACATTTAGAGAAAATGCAGCTCTATATTTCAATGATTACGGCTTGAATACTTGAATCTCTTTACTTCTCAACCTCTTAATATTGCCGTTCATTGACATTCTTTTAGTTTTGTTCACAGTAGCTCTGCAAAACATTTTTTTTAAAATCTCGCTGGCTTATGCACTCACATGCGGATTCAAATATGGAAGAAAAAAAAGGGCATAAATTGCTGCTTTGTCACTGGTTTAGCAATGGCAAACTGAAGGCCTTCGGCAACTAGCTAATTGCTTTGGCCATGTGCACCCAAAAGGTGCCACCAATTAATCCCCTCAGTGTTCCTTCCCTTCGCCCCCTAGTAGAGCTGTCCCGCAGGGGAGAGGTGGGTGGGGTGGAGTGGGTGGAGGAGCACATGGGAACCCATTCCAACAATAGGTACCAAATCCATACCCTCTGCTCAACATCACAACCATCCCCCTTCAACATCAATGGATCTTTCATCTGTATATGCAAATAATGCATCAGGCTGATGGGTGGGTACAAACGCTGCTGCATCACTCATATTTGAATGGAGCTGACTATCAGTAATTTTAAATGTTTGGACAATTGCCCATTGTTTCAAATGATACATACGAAATGTGTGAAAAGCCCACTCAACCCAGAACGCAAAAAGATCCAGCTGCAAATCACAATTTGCGACAGCAGAGAGGCTCGCAGTAACTCAAGTGTTGTGTACTTTAACAGTACCAGTCAATAAAGTGTGGGAAGATGCTCGTTTTCAGTTGTTTTGATTGGTCCCCTCCCATTGATTGAATGCATTGTACAGCAGTTTTATTAATAAATTACTGTTGAATTACTTTTTTCCTTTTTGTTTGTTTTCATATATATTTATATAATTTGCATTCTACCCCTTAAGCAAACTGGAACCTGGTTCACTTTTAATCTGGCCTGGTTTCTTTGGGACAGAAAGTTCCTGATTCAGCCTTGGAGTGGAAATGTTTTGCATCGTCATCAGCGAGGCAGTGCCTTTATTCCAGTGTTTGCTGGCACCGCTTTTGTGCAATGTAAGGATGATCATCCATCATCAGACTGATTATCATTTCAATCAACGGTACAATATAGGTCAGAATCCTTCTTTTAACCTCTACAGTTGGGTTAATTTTGGTGCGGTAAATATCTCATTTTGAAAGTTGAACAGGGTAGCAATAGACTGATCGGTGAAGTCCAACTCCCACTGTTGTGGCTCCAAAACCAGCACAATCGGGTACAGCTGAAGGTAGACTCGGTGCAATCAGATTATTACTTAGTGCACCTTTGTGTTATGGTGACCTTCCTCTGTGATTGGAATACTGTGTCACACTTCTATGCTATCTTGTCATTCCAATTGGGCTTCTTAAAGAACAGAGTTAATATACTGCTAACAGATTGTTGACTGGAACCCACAGGGTCTAGTTTTGAGGGCCGGATCCCCTCTCTGGTATGTGTCTCTCTCCGTTCATGGGTCACGAGTCGTTACCCCAACAAAGGACCTGTCACCTCCTCCCACTGTCTCAACATTCCCAGGCTCTACGATTGTGACTTATCCAAGAACCTGACTGCTGCGTGATGGGCAGCAGATGCGCAAACAGCCTGAGAGCGGAACGGTTGAAGGAAATTGACCGAGAAAGACGACTGGACAGAATTATTTGCCTTATCCTTTGTGACAAAGGGGAGGCGACGGGTAAAACTGGGGAGGAGGGCTGCGTGCGGATGTAGCATCTGGCTGATATGAAGCCATGTACCGAGGCGATGAGGTGCCTCCAGCCCTGCACGAGCTTGCATGAGGCCAGAGCAGATAAAACATTAACGCTGATAACAATGGTGTCCTGCAGCTAAAAACACCAGACGAGCTCTCTCAACCATATCGTTCAGCTCTTTACATTTTACAAAAATCCCCTCTCCACCTGTCATTCAGTTTGAGGCAACAACACTGATGTTGGGATTCATTAATGAATATAGAAGAATTGTCATGAGTCGGCCGGGAGATGACGGCAGAGGCAGGTCAGGACGCAGGCTGACCTTTGGTCTTATTTAAAAATCAAAGAGGTGCCACTGTTAACCCAGCAGGGGAATAGAGCTGGGCTGCTTGGCGTAGCCAACGCGAGGGTGTCTGGGTGTTAATCCACGGGACCGTCAGTGACCCTTGACCTTTGGGAGGATCAGGGTGGTGCACTTCTAAAATGCGCCTGCGGACGTCAGACCTGTCCTATGCGCTTCAGGCACACTGGAGTCTTCAGAAGCCTCCTCCCAGTAATGATTTATGGGGCAGGGTGCGATCGACACACGTTCAGCCCTGGGGATGATCCTAAATGGTAGATTTGACACCACTGAGAGTCGGGGTTAAAGGTGATCAATAACAAGGCACCAGAGGAGGAGAGGCAGAAGGACAGACAGAGGGAGGGGAAGAAAGGGGGGCAGATGAGGAGGCATAGGCAAGTCTTTTTAATTGGTCTCTGCTCATTACTGAGGTCTTGGTAGACCATCAGCTCCTAAGCTCTGAGCACATATGTGTTGGGCTTTGAGGTGCTTTTGTTCAATTGTTAGATTGACCTTTCAATGAGGTAATCTAAAGCAGTTTCACATGCGGTTTGAATGTTTCCCTTTATGGCATTGTTGACCCCAGTAAAGTACCTTCCTACTCTGCTCTTTTTCGCGTCCATTTCCGCCTGTTTGGCTCAACAGTGGTGCTCATCTTACATCAACGGCAGCCTCAATTTGAAGCCTTTCTGCGTGTTAACTTGCTCAAATGAAAGAAAATGCATGACGCTGCTTACACACGTCTACATTTTCCCGTCATTGTGTGCAGCGGTCTTCATATGGCACCTTCATCGCAGTGTTGGACGCTGTAGGAGTGGGTTGCTTCGCTTTTTTTTACCCCCCCAACCACACCCCCGACACACACACACCAGCCGTCTTGGAGTATCTCTCAGAAGTGAGCTGATTAGGCCCAAGACCGGGACTGCTTTGCCTAATCATATCGCTGCATCCAAATCATCTGTGTACATTTCTAATTACATAGTGGCATGCGGTGTCCTTGAGCACAGTGGCAGGTCTGCATTTCATCTCTGCACTGAGTCTAGACCCCTCCCTCTCTTGCCTTATTTCTCCCCTCGCTCCTCTTTCCTCCAGCCTTATTTATTTATTTCCGACAGGCTTATCTTTGTTGTTGTTTCAGTCGACTCTGCGCTGAGCGGCAGCGCTCATTTGCCCGCCGATCCCCCGTTCTTTGAACTCAGCATCGCAGGGCAAAGCCGACCGTCGGGGGCAGCGGGATCATCTTTGATGATCTGTTTATTGTCCTGCTCCAATTTGCAGGGGTCCACAATATAATATCCATTCAATCATGCATAACACGAAGGATCAGTCATGGGTAAAGGACAACAGCAAATAATATTGTCTGAGTTTGGATTATGGACCTTGTTTGGTTACTTCTGTACTGCCAAGATCTCTGTGTGGAAAATGTTTGCTATCCTTTCCTGTCCTGCATATCTTTTAAAGAAACAATTGAGCCGCAAAGTGCATGCAGGAAGATGATCTTTCAGCTGTTGGGTTGATCCATTTGACAACTCTGAATAGCCATGTTTTCCCTTTTTGAAAATCCTTGATGAAGAAGGCCCTGAACATCTTGGTGTGCTCTCAGGAAAGATGACCTTCCTATTGTTCATGGGCGTGTGTATCTCTCTCCTGTGAGGCCTTGGCTTTTCTTTTCCTCTGCCCTCCTCTGCGGTGAACCTTGCTACTAAACAAGAGGTGCTGCAAAGCCAGGCACTGGACAAAAGCCAAGCTTGAAGGTGAAGAGTGTGGACAACCTTTAACATAGGAAAGCCATATCCTTTTAGGCATGACAATTATATTTTCAACCTTGGCAGTAGTTTAAAAGGCCTTCTTAGCAGCTGCACACTGCGATTTCAGATGGAAGTCCTAAAAACACAGATAAACCCATTTTTTTATTACTTCTTTCGCCTGCTTTGTCCATTATCCCTAATACACATCCTCGGGCTATTTGCAGCCTTTTTCCCCCACACAGATGCAGCTCAGATGATTGCCTTTATTTGGCTTTTCCCACTGTTATTATCACCTGTCACATCCATTGTTTAATACCGACCAGCTCAGTGAATCTGTACTAACTGGTTCTGATGCCTCGAAAGTAGCATTTTCTTTTCATTGTGAGATTCAAGCGGTAACATCTATGTGTTGCTGCCTGCAGGCAAGTGCCTGAGATGTTAGTTCTCCGCTCTCAGAACTGTTAGTCACAGTGACAGGCACCTGAGGCAATATGAAATGTCCCTCAAAGCCATGAGAGAGGAAGACGGGATACCTCTCTTCTTCAAAACCTCCGAGTGAGGCGCAAAGAGATGCAGAGAGGAGGGCAGAGTAACTTTCTAAAACCACACTTAAACCTCTTCACATATGGGGGCCATACCTTGGAGTAGACATGAAGGAGGGAATCCGTATAGCTACAAGGCCCAGTATCATAAATAACACAAGACTTCTCTTCTCCTAGATCCGTTTCCTCCAGTTCACTGCTGGAGTGTTTCATATGGTAACTAGGTGTTCACTGTGTGGCCACATTGTTGCCCATCTTTCAAGTGGCTCAGAGGGGGAAACCTTGAGGTAGGGGAAGAGAGGGAATTTTTGATGAAAAAATACATTATTCCGTTCTTTTTTCCTGTCTCTGTCCTCCCCTTTCACTGTGCCACTCACTGTGGGAAAAGAGTATTTATTACATAAATGGTTAAAAAAGGAAAGAACTCAGCTGGAGGAAGACAGTAGTAATAGACGGTTAAAAAAAAGTCTACAGCCTCCTTCAAGTTAAAATACAGGCCTAATGCAGGAGTAAGTGTATTCGGTTCTTATCTCTAGGATGAGATGAGTCAAAAGCGAAGGTGTGATCACTAAAATTCACCTGCTGTAAAACAAAAGCGTCACTTCTTCAGGATGTGATATAGTGCGAATGATGGCGTGGGTAAAGCTCGTATAAGGTTGCTGTACAATTACGCTTTGCTGAAAAGTAAAGCACAAAAAATATTATTTCCACTTCACTTTTTGCCCATTTTTTTGCCAAACACAAAGAGAAATGAAACAAATCCTTTAGCTGTCAGGGGGAAAGCACACTTGTTGAGTGTGTATGGAGGTGTAAAACGTGTTGCAATTTCTGTTATAATCAAGGCCTTTTTTTCCTGCTGGTCTGCTCCCACCGCTGTCTACAATAATACAATAATACATAATTTAATTATATATTTAGGGTGGAATGAGGAATACACACCAAGCAAAGGATTGTTTCACAACACGGTTTCCTAATAGGTACCGCTAAATGGCTTATTGTCTATCCGTGATGCTTTAAAATCATTTATAAACACTCACTCAAAATGAATGAATAAATGGAAAAAATAAAAAATAAATGCTTTGGTGCCTATCAGCAGCTTGGCTGTCATGAATCATCTCTCATCCTTGTACATAAGACATGATCATAAATGGCAATACCCCCCCAAAAAACACAGTTATTATTCAGCTGCTCCTATTATTTCCATAATTGCCATTATTGTACTTGTGTTTGTAATGTGATTAATAACAGGCATTGGCGTATAATACGCTTAATGTTATTTATCTGTTGGCAGATAGCTTGATGCTGCTAATCCTCATTCATTTGCTGTGGATCAATGCAAATCCACAAGCGTGAGTGAAATCCCCTCCCCATCCCCGAGCTGATGGTTCCTAATGTATTTTCCCACCATTAACCAGCCATAATCCCTGCTAATCATCACTAATCCACATCTCCTGTGTGACGATACTTCCCTGATGAAGGAGGCGTCAGCGTGCAGGAGCGCCCTGGCAATGCTGAGGATGGAGATCCGGTGCAAGAGCTGCCGAGGGCCTACTCAGGGAAGGACAACCGCTACAGAGGCTGGAAGAGGAGGATTGGAGAATACAATGAACTATGGTGATTTGTAGGTCAAACAGGCGGGTTCTACTGTTTTGCGATGAGTTCTGTTCATGTAATATTGATTTTTCAGTATAATGGAGGCTGTGTTCCTCTTTACAGTGAAGAATAAAAGCTGAAAATCGTAATAAAACAACAACAAATTAAAGCAAGAAACCCCTATTGCTTCCCATCACCAACAACTCTCATCTATTTGTGGCTATTTTGGACTGTTACGTTGTTTGCATGAGTCAAGACTCGCATATCCTGTCCAGCTTAAAAGACTGTGCACACACCAACCAGATATTCAAAAATGGAACTCCATTTTCATTTGTACATAAATACAATGACTTATTTTGGAGGGCGCTACAAAGTGTCAGGCCCGAGTTTCACGGGAATTTTGTCTCTAGCATCGAAATATAATTAATGTTTATTGATACTTTGATTCTTATTCGAAGAAGTTAGGCAGTATTATGTCCTACCAGCAGGAGGCGCCTGTGGCCCGCTGTTCTCTCGATGGTGTTCTGCTCCTTCATCTCCTTCTGTCCCACAGTTCGACCAGTTCAGCCGGTCCAACAACACTTTCGCCACTTGCACCACAGTGGCCCCAAAACGACGAGACGAAAAGTGAGACTTTTGGTGTGATTTGGACTCTAATATGTCATCTGTAGTGATGTTCCGAAACATGGTAAACGCTGCGCAACTGATCGCTTAAAAACACAAGAGGAAATAAGGGTTTTCTCTGGGACCCCGTGCAACATACGCAGTAGAATAATAAGATAAATGTGAATAAATATCATACAAGCAAAACTGACGTGAGCAGGTTTTCTGATAGCTATTTAAAGCTGGGTTCAACTTTTTGTTGCGCATGTGGCTACATGGTTGATAATGGGCCGGTTACTGTGAGGGCAAAAAGTCTAATAAAAAGCACATTCCCGTGTACAATTATTCAAAAGTCGGTCAGAAGGAATTCCACGTCCTTACAAAAATGATTGCGGACCTAGATCCAACCTGTTTAGCCGCTCGCCGCAGACTTTCTTTTTAAATGTTGAACTTATTCGCTTTTCACTTTTCTACAATTCTAAAATTATTTTAGACTAAACTACCAGGGGGAGGAAATTCACATTTGCCTGCGCGTAAAATGATTCCCGTCCAGTTTTGGGATGTTAGAATATGCGAATGGTTGTAGAAACACTGCGCGCTGCCTCTGTGGACCGGAACGCGGAACACAGAAGGGTCAGATTATAAAGTAAGAATTTATTCTATGACGCAGAGCAGCTTAAGCATTATCTAGGTGCATTAAAATATGAAAACAAAATGTAGGCCTTCAACTTTTGGGCCCGAAGCCTTGGCTTATTCCATATATGCGTCTGTTTTTGGAAAATGGATCAGATTCTTGCCTTTAGGCACTTTTGTCTCAGATCAAAGATTCGCTAGGAAACGGCTGAAAATGACAAGTGAAACTCGATGATTTATAAATAGGAAGGCTGGAGTTTGCTCAGAGGAGGCCTGTGGTCGGCAACTTTCGATAAATCATTTCACCTGCAATATTGACACCGCAGAAAGTAATAATGGCAGTGGTGATGGTGATAATAGTGATAATGATCAGCACAATAAAAGACACTAAGCCCGTATTAATATTGCACCATTTAATACTGTGATTATTACACAAAGATGTGAACAAGGTCAGACTGTCAGGGAATGCCTGAGGTAAAACTTGTCTATTCCCTTTAACAGCACATGTACACAGCTTCTGCTTGAAACGATCTCCAGTTACATAACGAATCACTGCTTTTTAAACGGAACACACGGTGTGCTGTCCATTTCCCCGATGCTCAGCACACTGAACATCATTAAACTTTATGATCATGGTCACGTTTTTCTTGTTTGCCCGCTGATGCTACAGATAGACAGTAAAAAAGAAAAAAAAAGACGAGAGATTTGGATCTTAATGAAGACAAAAGACCATTTCTTGTATATAGGTTTTATGTAAGTAATAAAATATTACTATAACATAAATATAAATGTGACTTTGCAGTCAACATTTAGCAATCAACATACAACAAATGTAGAAAAAAAACCATACTGAAATCCACTGCAACATAACCATTAACAGAGCTAAACAAAAAAGCTCCAAACACGTTTAAGAAATAAATAGATATATATAAATGGTCAGATTCATAAATGAAATCATATTAAAATATCTTCTTGGAATTAGTAAGTGTACAAAACTGCCCGGAAAGAAACAAAAAAAAACAAACAAAAATAACAAACAATATCTCGAACAAATACAAGTTTACATATTAGACATATTTACATATCGGAAATAATCCTGGCAACATCTCTAAAATCGTTTTTTTGAAGTATTATTATCATCATTTTCTTGAAAAACAAAAGAGTTTCCCCTCATCTGTACTGAATAGCACTACTGTGGGCTTTTGGACTGATCCAGCATTGACAAGTGTCACACAAACGCATGAGATTTCAGATTTCCTTTCAGGTCAGAAAAAAACCAAACCAAACCAAAAATAAATATATATAATAGTTACGTCCCTTATTATCTTATTGGAATTGGCGTTATTTTCGTTGCTCCGAATCCAGTGTTCGAATATAATACAACAGGACAAAGGAAAAACGCTGGAGTTCAACATCTACAAACACAGAGGAGCAGAACTGGTGCACAGGCGTGATATTCTGATATGGGCACTGAAATTACCTGAGTTCTTATGACTTTACATTTCGTTTTGACCAATCTCTCTGGAAATATTGGAAATACAACAGGATAACAGACAGTACGCAGTGTGAGCTGGCAGCGCTCCGTGCACGGTGATAACCTGTAAACATGAGATTTATCGTGCTTGCCTATGGAGATTTAGCTCCAATCACAAATAAAATGCAATAATAATCATGATAATATCAACAAAACAGTAAGTGCTACATGCAACGTAAATAATAATTAGAACTCCTCTCCTTATAAATAAAAATGAACGTTTTTATTATTTTTTTAATTACTCTTTTAGCGTCTGATGCTGTTTGCAAATGTCGACGTATAGTCAGCTGCAACGCGTTAAATAGTCTCTAAGATGAGCTGGACTCTGCTGTATTGGACCTTTCCTAAGCTGTGTTGGACTTTTTGTTGGTTTCGGATGCCGGACTTTCCATCACTTTTCATACAAAAACTGTCCCGCCACCTCAAAACAAAAAAAAAAAAAAAAAAAAAAGAAAAGAAAGAAAAAGTTCTATATAAAGGCTGCTCTGATGAGTTACAGTACAATATATCAAATAATAATAATAATCAGAAAAGGAAAGATCAGAAAGAGACACTGCTTCAAACCAAAGCATCACACTTATAACAAAGAAAGTATTCACTGATATTCAGAAATCTGGTTAATCAGGTTAAGCCCGCAAAAGTTCATTCAGTTTGTATTATGGGCTTTTCCTCTCCAGGTTTTTGGTGAGCGCCAACAGTTCGTGGTATACACCAGGAGGAGATGGCCTCAGTTGCCACATTTTGCCACATAATTAGTCCCCATTTGAAACAGCCATGGGATTTCAAATTTACTGTATATGCATGTCAATATAATTTTGGTAAATAAAGATCTTTGTTTCACTTTAAATTAGCACGGAATCGGCTTTTTTTTTAACTTTTCTTTTCTTTTTTTTTTTAAAACATTGCCATGTATTTCTCGGACAGAACGATCTCCAGATATTAAGAGCAAAACTCATTTGTTCAACTTTCCATGTCTTTTTTTTCTCCTCTCCTGAAAACAAAACCAAACTTAAATACTGTAAACTCCGCATAGTCCCTTTCTCCTTTTTTTCTACCCCCATGCGTAAATGCTGGGATTGTTCTTTAAAATAGTCATTTCACGGGACTCTGAAGTGTGCGGTGTAGAGGAGGGGTCTCTGCTTGGGAATATACATCCTCCATATTCGGGTGAGGGACCCCCACTGGTGTCATTCGTTTCTCTTTTTGTCTTCTGTTGCAAAACCAGACGCGGACAACCTCTTTTTCCAACTGCAGCGAGTCGGCTAAAGTGCTGATTTCGTGAGCAGACGGCTTTGGGCATTTTAAGAAATGATTTTCCAGCGCCCCTTTCACTCCCACTTCAATGGAGGTCCTCTTCTTTCGTTTCCTGCCCTGCGCAGCAATCTTGTCCAAATTGGTGGGACTGCCCGTGTTTGAGTCTGTCTCCTCCAGCCACTTGTTTAGGAGCGGCTTAAGTTTGCACATGTTCTTGAAGCTGAGCTGCAGCGCCTCAAACCTGCAGATTGTGGTTTGAGAAAAGACGTTTCCGTAAAGGGTGCCTAAGGCCAAGCCCACGTCCGCCTGCGTAAAGCCCAGTTTGATCCGCCGCTGCTTGAACTGTTTGGCGAACTGCTCCAGGTCGTCGGAGCTGGGCGCGTCCTCGTCCGAGTGGTCCTGGTGATGGCTGAACGCCTGCTGGGGCGACTCCATCTGATGATCGTGGCTCCCCGAATCGTCGTGGAGCGGGTCCCGCATGCCATGGTGCAGAGTGCCGGGCTGGGGACTAAGCATTGCGTTGAGGTTTGTGTATCCAGGCTGTGAGTAGACCAGAGACTGGTGGCTGTTGGATGCTGGGGACAGCGGGGACAAGTGGTGGGTCGTGGCGGGCGCCCACGAGCCATGGTGGCCACCCTGCGTCTGCTGGTGCACCAGGTGAGATCTGTGGTGAAAGCCGCTGCTCAGGTCCTCCCGGGTCGCCTGCACGCTGGCTTTGTGATCCTGCTGTCCGATGTGGGTGCCACTGGACCAGTCGGTGTTTGAGGTGGGCAGCCACTGGTGGTGCGTCAGGCTCATCGGGTGTCCCGTGTTGGTCGCTGCGAGCCCCTGCAAGTATTCGTGGTGCATCATTTTCTGCACCTCTCTGTAGGTCGTCCCCTGATGCATCCTGTCCGAATCCGGATGCATGAGCGGGTTAGACGGTAAGGAGTTATTCCGCGGAATATACTGAGCTGTTGTCGCCATGGCTCCTACTTCGAAAACTGACGAGCTCATCGGAGGTCTCCAGGCTTTAGAGCCAACACGCAACAACCTGCTCTGGGAGGTCTTGGAGGAGAGCGAAGACACGCCTCCCTTCTGCTTGTATTGGCTCCTCTCCGATCCAAGCCCACTAGGGACACATTTAATAGGCGCAGGGTTTCAGAGCGTGGTACACAGCATTTTTTTCTCTCCACAAGACGAAAAGAGTTTCGATTTACATATACTATAGGAAAACATATGTTCTTCCCATTTAATACCTTTTGATTTTCTTTTTTTTTTTTGCAATGGCCAGATAACGTCCAACTTTCTGTTCCAATCCTGTCCTGCGCCTCTCGCCGGTGACCGTGAACGCGGCTGCAGCAGAAGGGGTACAATTAGGTTCCTCCAGTTTAGATGGGTTGTTTTGCAAATAACCACGGGGGGACCACAGAGCTCTGTTTTGAATGGTCCCCCTAACACGCAGGCACAAACACGCACACACGCCCCTCCGACAGCCATGCACTTTAAAAAAAAAAAATCCACACGCGCGAACCCTTTTCAGAACGGGGCCACTGATGATTTCAGCGACGCTCGTTTTAAACTGATTAACAGGCGAGACGCTCCAGCTTTGAAACCACCCACGCACTCGTGTAAGTAAACGCGATGTCAGGAGTCTTTGGATGCAATTGTAAATGTGTGGAAAATAGGGAAAAACGCATTTGCGCTGTTTGAAAGTCTCCACGTGTGTCATTTATTTGTATTGTCTCGGTAATTTTCAGTGTTGTATGATCTCATCATCACCACCCACTTAGAACATCGGAGCGCTCTCGACACTCCCCCTGTCTCGCACAAACACACGCACACACGCGCGCACAAGTAGGCACACAGGAGCAGGGTGCAGGTGACAGATGTCACGCACATTTAATTTATATTATTCAGTGTTTTACCGGTAAAACGTTGACGTGATTTCAGAGACTGATCCATTTTTTAAGGCATGAAAAAGTCATTTTACATGACGTTGTGGTTGTAACGCCAAGCTGCCGCCGGGATTTAACATTTTCATAGACTTGGAACTGTAGATTTAACTGTTTCCACAAAATAAAATTGCTCCCGTGCTTTTGTCGTTTGCCTCTCGGAACATTTTACCCATGCAGCAACTTGCAGAGAGAAGCCTTGTGTTTCTCCCTGCTGCCTCCTTCCTTACCACCTCTCCCGGTTGATCTGATTATTTTTCCCTTCACGTTTTGTCCCAATAGCAAATTACCAATTCTATGAATTGCAAAGCAGCCTCGGAGACGCTGAGGGGTAGAGAGAGAGAGGGGGGATGCGAAGATTGAAAGGGATCTTTGCAAACACAATCACGTTCTTAAATGGAAATGCGGGGCTTTAAACAAATCTTACATCTCTCCGGTTCCATTCGACTAAAACTCTGCAATCAGGCACATGTTCCACTCTTAAAACAGGAGCTTTTTGGAAGGTTTTTCAGGCGCAACAGTCCCATTTTAATCATTTACCTGAAAGCAGCGCTACCCTTTTTATCTTTGTCGCCTGTTTGTTTGTTCTCATCCTCCCACTGCGACTGTTTTCTTCACTATTTACATGATGACTCAACTCCATGTGCTCATTTCAATCCGGGACTACATGACTAAAAGGTAAGTTGTCTCCTTTCTGCCGCGTCCTTGCTCTTGTCTTCAGAGTTAACAATGTAGTGAGTGTGTTTGCGTGCGTGCGTGCGCGTCGCTCTGAGTGTGTGTGTGTGTGTGTGTGTGTGTGTCTGTGTGTGAAAAATCTCGTCGGGGTCACAGGTGCTCGTCATCATCTCCTGAAAGGCGTGGTTTTTGCCCAGACGTTTTACGTTTATATATATTTATTTATTTAATCCACTTGTCAGTAATAACTTTATAAATACAGTTTAAAAGTCGACAAATTCAAAATATATTTGACGCATTTAGCGTTATAAACCTTCAGCTGGTGGCGCATGTACATTTCCGCGTTAGAAACGTCTGGCAACGATTATCAGAGTTTACATTTTGTACAGTTTTTAATCTCAAGAATAAGCATGTGAATTGGAATGACTGCGTAATCAACACAATTCTAACAAACCGCACTTTAATTTTTAAGAAATTATGGACTGGCAGGAAAAAAAAGTGAACGGCGCGACTCGTTTAAAATCCAATAACGGTGATGTGTGTATATAGAGAGAGATATAAAATATTGCCACTGCCTGTTCTGTGCGCACTGAGCTCCTGAGAGACAGCAGTCGCTCCGCTTTGAGGGAGCGCAGCTCCATACGGCTCTTGGTTAATGAAGATGCGTTGGCCATTCACTCATTCTTGTCTGTCAGTCTATAAAAAGCGGCGGTTTCTGCCGCACAGACCAAGTCTTGTTGCGCTTCCAGGCCAGCGAAGAGCTGCTGGAAAGAAAAGATCCCGATGCTTGGCCCTATTGTAAAGAATTTGGCCTTGTGTGCGTCGAGGTGCATTTTTGCCAGGACGTGCGAGGTTTCCATGGTGCGCCTGATGAAAGGGATCACACAGAAGTTAGTGGTGGCAGACAGAGAGTACAGGAAAAGCGACTGGGGCTGAGCGCCACATGATGGGTTTAAAAATATAGCGGGGAAAAAAGGAAACGGCGTGAACTACATGAGTGTCGAGGAAGTTCAAAAACCCTTTTCCCAGAAAAAAGTTTGGATACAAGTGTTCTCTGTAACAAACACACAATTCCCCGATTATTTCTTCAACATTTGGGCAATTTCTTTACTGCCCTGGAGATGACACGCGAAACTTTGGCCGCTGACGTTTTGCCTTTTACTTTTAATGATTTTAATTGACGGAAGGTCTCAAAAGTAGGTGTATTTGCGCAGCTAAGGTTGGGGTTAAGTGTTGTAGTCAAGGACGCAGGCAACCACTTGTTAAACTTCTTCCAACCCTCGTTTTCCGCGACGTTTGCTGGATATCAGAGTGCGTAAAACGGTGTTTTCAACTTGAATCCGTTTGAAACACAATGGAATCTCGAGTGAAACCATCGAGTCGTCGTCTGACTTAAACTTTTTGGCTCATCTGGTTTTATTATTTCCACAGGTGATCCAGGAATAACACAGCAGCTATAAAGAGCCTCGGCCTCATTTGATTTGTTAAATACAGTAAGACTTTTCCCAATTCCAGGGGGAGCCGCCACAAGCCATGTTTAGATTTTAAAATTCATATGATGTATCTCCAGCTCGAGCCAGTAGAATAATATCTACCGGCTCATTCAATCAGATAATTGTATTTCTTTTTTTTTTTCTTTTTTTTTTTGATAGACATGCGTAATAGCTTCTAAATATGCGCTAGTAAAAACCCTGTTTGCACATCCAGTTTGAAGACCGAACCGTCCCAGGTAACTTTTTTCTTTCTTCCTTTCCTTTTTTTTTGGCTAATGAACTTGGGCCATTCTGCCAGCATCCCCAGAGAATGCGAGGTGCGGGTGGTGGTGGTGGGGGGGGTCTCTTCTGGTAAAAAGGTGCGAGTTTCTTCGTCTATCTTTCGGCTAATTAGGCGGGGTCTGAACACGCCAGAATGAATATTCATGAAAGGCACCAGTAGCAATTAGCAGTGGAGAGAGTTCCCAACTTCAATCTCTAAACAAGGCAGCTCGCAGAGGAACGGTCCCCCCTCCATGCATCTCTGCTGCTGCTCAAGCACTCTTTGAGCCCTCACTTATACTCTCAGTTCTTATCAGCCAGTCTCCTGCTCCCACTTTCAAAGCAGCCACCAGCCAAGTGATTTGTCCACTTCATGTAAATCTCCATGTTGGGAATAACAGCTAATCCAATTAGTTTGCTCAATGACTTCTGAAATGTGCAGTATTTCTTGTGTTGGTTGACATTTTTGAGTTCTTTGGAATTCAGCGACATTCACGTTGAGCAGCCTTTCTGACAAATGGACAGAGGTGTAAAGAGTATTAGAAAGCTCTACCTTGTATGTAGAAATTCAGAACTAAGATGCACCCAGACAAAAAATAAAATAAAAAATAATCGTAAGCCTGTTCCAATGTGGAAAATTCATCTCGGCTCTTAGCTTCTAAAATTTCTTAGCGTCTCTTTTGTCTTTCACACATCAGGATGCATCTGATGATTACAATTGAGAATCTACGCAGACATGATTACAAAATCTAAACCTGCTCAGGTGACAAAGGCACATTCTGCCTGAAGATGCAGAGGTAAAACACCAGCAACTAACCAAGGGCAATAGCTGGTCTAAAAAGTGAGTGGGACAAAACAAGAACAAAATGTACCTTTAGTAACAGCGGCCTCTCCTTTATTCTAAAATGCTAACATGGTGATGTCGAACAGGAGGACGGCTTTTCATCTAGGAAGAACACCTGTGCATGCAGCTATACCCTCTAATGACCCAAACGGTATCATCCACCAACTCACAGTTTGTGTATCACACCTCACGACTCCAAATCCTCTGCACGGCCGGTACCTGGCTCACACATCTGCTCCTTTCCCCTAAAGCCGCTCTACCTGTCTGGTGATTTGCGTGTCACAGTGGTGTGATTCTAAAGCATGTGTGGCTGGCTGACAGTCCATCCACCTGCCAAGGACCCACAATCCTCTGCTTTGAATTCAAGGTGATTTTTATCCCCAGCCCCCTTCTGCCCCAGCACCTTTGCCTCCATAAAGACGTGTTTATGTATGTATGTATGTGCAGCGGGGAACACAGGAAGGTTTTTTTTTTGAGAGTTGGGGGAAGATAAGCGGAGGAATTTGAGGTCGGTGAATATGGATGGGGTCCCTGCTTTGAGAGAGCACCGCTGATAGAGAAGTAAACAGCTCCTGGCCAGGAGAAGGAAGCACAGGGAGAGATGGAGGGGGTGGTTGATGCATGCAGTGGCATACATTCGAGGTCCAACTCCGCAGCCCTCCTTCCCTCGATGTTATTCATCTATCTAGCGTAATTCCTTCACCTTATTCTGTTATCTTGTCCAGCTTTTGGACAATCTAGAGGATTTCAAAAATTAGGTTTTTCTCTCAATACAAACTTGTGCTCCTCTCCTCTCCTCTCCTCTCCTCTCCTCTCCTCTCCTCTCCTCTCCTCTCCTCTCCTCTCCTCTCCTCTCCTCTCCTCTCCCTCCTCTCCTCTCCTTCCCTCTCCTCTCCTCTCCTCTCCTCTCCTCTCCTCTCCTCTCCTCTCCTCTCCTCTCATCTCCTCTCCTCTTCTTCCCTCCCCTCCTCCTCTCCTCTCCTCTCCTCTCCTCTCCTCTCCTCTCCTCTCCTCTCCTCTCCTCTCCTCTCCTCTCCTCTCCTCTCCTCTCCTCTCCTCTCCCCTCCCCTCCCCTCTCCCCTCCCCTCCCCTCCTCTCCTCTCCTCTCCTCTCCCCTCCTCTTCTTCCCTCCCCTCCTCCTCTCCTCTCCCCTCCTCTCCCCTCCTCTTCTTCCCTCCCCTCCTCCTCTCCTCTCCTCCCCTCCTCCTCTCCTCTCCTCCCATTTTTTTGTCCTCTGCATTCTTTTTAACTTGACAGATCTTGTGAGTGCATTCAGTGTATTCTCTCTAACCAAACTAATGTCTCACAGATTACAAATAAATATCAGTATTCCTCAAATCTGACCTGGACCCATTTGATGAAGAAATAGCACATGCAATGTCAGTTGCATCTTTTCTCCTTTAGATCTTTTAAATCATGGGTTTTCATTGGATAAGAACTGGCTTTGATCAGAACTCAGAAAGTTGCAGCTTTTCTCTGGTCTGTTTATTCAGTTCTAGGCATGATTGAAGTGACAGAAGATCACCCCCTTTGCCTTTGACTAATTTGGGGCACTTGTTCTGCTCCACAGGTAAGCCCTCTCAGGTCCTGACTCTCCTTTGGGGCAGCTGCTTGGTTTTATCCCACTTGATTCTCTCACACTTGGCCACAACATAACACACACACACACACACACACACACACACACACACACACACACACACACACACACACACACACACAGAGTAAGAATGAGAACTTCCACACTAAGGCCCCACCGCAAAGTTATTAATGAGCTGTTTAATTTTAATTAGATAGTAATTCATGTTAATGCCTGCTTAATGGAGCCAAATAATTCCCCTCGGTCACTCAGGGTCTTTATGCTTCGTTTACCAGCCCCTGCAGTTATTCCCTGGCTTTTGTTTTTATATTACATTTTAAGACTTTTAGTATTTATTTATTTATTTGTTCTTTTTTTTTTGCAATGAGCAGATGATACAACCACAAAAGGGCTCATTTATGAATGAGGAGAGCGAAAGCTACAGTTTTGCCCCTCCTCAACCCCCTCCAGATTACAGACAGATTTCATTTTAGATTTCATTTTTTTTCCTCAAGTGCTTGCTTAAGCAATGTAAATGATTATACTGAATTTATGTCAGCATGTGTGAAAAGTTGCGCTACACACATCCACACATCCCACAGCCACGCGCGCCGACTGCTACAGTAAATGCCTTCAGAAAAGGTCAGACTCAGTAATGAACGCTAAGCAGGGTTAAACCCTCAGGTTGAAGTGCAGGTACCAAGATATTTGCAGGAGAGAGGTCAAGACCTCTTTGTCCAAGTCAGCCTTGAGGTAAATCACTGCTCCCTCTTGTCACCTAGAGGAAGCGTTATAGTCCTGAGACAGTTTCTCTAAGGTTCTAAGGGCCGCGTAGGAGTGACCACAACATAAATGTGTGAGGGGTCAATGCTGTGGAGTCAGTATCGGTTCTGTCTAACGGAGGGCCAAGCTGATTGGCTGAATTGGGTTAGTGGCTACAGACAGGCTTTTAATTGTTGATTGACCAGTCTGAGTGCTTCCTGGACTGGGGTCATTGTAAAGAGCAGGCAGGGAGGTCCCCAGGCCCCAGCGGTAATTTCAGCCACACAGGCTCCAAAGCTGCTCAGAAGTCGTAGGAGATGAAGAGGCAGATAGCGCATCGGTAGTTAGGACACGGCGGAGGATAAGGAACAGCCGTGTTGCCGCGAAAAAAAGTTGCATAAAAGTGTCCTGCTCCTTTTATTGCACAAAGTTTGATTCTGGGGATTTACAGAGGCAAACAGAAACACATATTGGCAACATTGTAACTCCGACCCAAGCGTGCTTTCAGATCCACAGATCAGCACATTCAGGGTTTACTCCTCCGCCAAATCTCAGCTCCTTCATGTGTTTGACAATTACAAATTTACCCAGTCCATTCACATCTTTGCCCC
Source organism: Takifugu rubripes (assembly GCF_901000725.2). NCBI lineage: Eukaryota > Metazoa > Chordata > Actinopteri > Tetraodontiformes > Tetraodontidae > Takifugu > Takifugu rubripes. The sequence continues at coordinate 1,601,890 of NC_042291.1, read as the reverse complement.
CGCACCCCCTCGCTCTTTATCCTCTCTTCCTCCCCTTATTCTGCACACGGCCACAAAAGCCCATTCTGCTGTTTTAGCGGGTTAGCTCGTCACTCCATTCCCCCTCTTGTCTCCTCCCCCTCTTGGCTCACAGCAGGTGCCCGTCCTCAGCTAACATTTGTTATCTCTAATCCTGCAGGTTCGGCGCACAAAAAGAGCGTAGTAAACTCTCTCTCAGGCCTAATCCCGCCACTTCTTTTTTTGATGGCGCTCCCCTCACCCTCCTCTCCTCTTTTCTACTATCACTATCTCTCTTTTAGGCTTCGCCGGGATACTCCACTTCTCTGATTGCCACATAGCTTTTTATCACCATGGTCTTCAATTTGGGGGGCAGCTGCTGGTGGTGGGGGTCTCCTCCCTTATATTCTTTTACCTTCAATTCAAACTCTCCTTCCTTTCTCTCTCTCTCTCTCTCCCCCCTTTCGCACCCCTCCTCTCTGTATCATTTACAGTCATTTTCTGGCAATTAAAATAGAGCTCTGCTGCAGGATTTTCGCCTGCAGTGCAACACTACAGCACTGATGAATAATTCTTCACCCTGCAAACTGGAGAGCTAGCCTTTCTTTCATGTCGGCCCTTTGTTGATTTACCATTAAAACTTACTGCACCGTGCTATGAGTTGAGGCCTAGCTCTGCAGGGAACTAACAAATAGGAAAAATTGAGGATGAAGCAGATCTGCATGATTTGGGGGTCATTCAGCATAGGCTGAGTGAGTGTCTAAGCTGTGTGTGTGTGTGTCTGTGTAATGTTAATGTTTGTGTTTTATATTTATGGCATGAGTGCCTTTATTTGTGTCTTGTTTCAAACCTTTTGGTTGTGATATTGCCCCTTATTGTTGCTTTTATGAAGCTTAGCTGCTTCAGACAGCCGTCTGCGTGGTGTTATTTATCGCACACTCTGGCTATGAAAGTCCGGTGACTCTGTGTGTGTGTGTGTGTGTGTAGTGTTCAGGCTGGTTACAGGGGAAAAAAAACATTATTTTAGCATTTTCAATTGGTTAGAACAACCTTTGTCATTTTCATGAATAATTATTTGCAGTTTATTGTTATTTAGTGATCACTTCCTGCGGTAATTGAATGTGAGCACTGGATCAGTTATTTAAATCATATAAACAATATATATTTTACATTGCTCAACTATGGAAATTATTTAAATGTAATGAAATGATTAATCACATGATATGTGATGAGGTGTTTAAAATTCTATGGCAGTAAAATATGGTAGACGTAACTCATATTATTATATGACATTTAGCTATATTATTATATTAATAGTGTATTATTTCATTTTCACTAGTTTGATATTTTTTAAAATGCAACTATTGTTCAACAGTTCAATTATAAAATCATGTTATTTATTTTAAGTAGAACAAGAGTTGTAAGTTGTAAGTTAAAAACTGTCCCATCACAATTGTTGTGTCACTTTTTCTTCAGATCAGGGAGTGAGTGAAAATATTATTAATGAAACATTTCTCAACACTTATTGAGTGCACGTTCTTAAACATATCCATTTATATAATTATTCACATTAACATCAAAAGAAATGACAGATATATTTTAGTGAAAATTAAATTGGTAACAAAACTTGTTCTTTTTGGACAGATGCTGAGAACCCTGCTTGTGATACTGACAGAGTCCAGATGTGGTCAGTGTCGGCAGCTCCGCTCGCTCAGAAAGCTTCCAGAATTGGTCAAATATTCTTTTACAAGAGATGAAGTAAGTCCACTTTCTTAATTATAATGAATATACGTACCAGCTGTGATCAACCCCACCCCCTAAAAACCCAAAACGTATGTTTTAACCCCGGCTGGAGGGGTGGACTTGGGCCTTGCAGCCATTTCATCTGGCCCAGAAGTCAGAGTTTCACCCAGTCAGTAATATTGGCTTCAGCATACTGAACAACAAATATGAACACACGCTCACTGGGAGCAGACAGGCACACACACGAGCAAGCAAACCTTCACACCCCCATACACACACACACACACACACACACTGTAAGTAAATAAACACTATTTTTCACGCTGTCACACTCACATGGACACAGTCACACGCTGAAATAATGGTGGCCAAAGGCTCTCTCTCTCTCTCTCTCTCTCTCTCTCTCTCTCTCTCTTTTCCTTCCTCTATACTGTATCTCTGAGGCAGAAAGCGTGCTCCAGTTCTCAGCCTGTCTGTTAGATGTGATCACCATCACCCAGCTGCAAAGGACAGTATACAGCTCAGCTCAGTTGACGGCTCACTGGCACACACACGTGCAAACGCACACACGCACACACACACACACACACACATACACGCACAAAGCCCCTGTGCCAGAGGATATAACATGCCATGTGTGACACCTCTAAATAACTGTTTACTCATACTCTTTCTCGCTATGGTTTCGTGTATGTATGAAAGCCTGCCTCTGTGTGTGTGTGTGTGTGTGAGTGTGTGTGTGTGTGTGTGCATGCCAGGCCTTTTGCAATATAACATGATGATCAGAATTTCACTGATTTTACATTGCCACTGCCTAATAACTTGTACAATGTAAGTACATTGTCTCGTTTCAACTGATGCTGTTTTTCTCATGTATTCTGTGTCATGACAAATCATCCAAATAAAAACTGTCAATGAAGTTGTTTCTGAAGTGAAGCCTTTTTCTTAAGACCATATGAACAGGAAGCCATCAGCTTGTTTTTTTTTTTTTTGATGCAATGGTCTTTTTCTTCCATCCAGACTGAAATAAGCCCAAAGAAGGTCACATAAAGCCACATCTGACAAAAGATAGCAAAGTGCACGCATGTCTGTGTTTGTAAGAAGTGTGCCTGCACGGACACATGTGCATACATGTATCTCTGTCTGCAGACGTTTTAATAAGACTGAGGCGGGGGAGGTGGGGACAGAGGTACTGTAAATCCTAAAGCTAAGCACGCCCATCTCAGAGACCTGAGGGTGCCTTGCTATGATTGACAGGCCCCCTTTCACTGGCGCGGTGGGATGGGGGACGGATTAGGACTGTCTCGCCCTAAAGGGCCATTGTGGCTCCACGTCTCCCAGCTGCTTCACCATGCTCCCCTCTCCACAACCAAGAAGGGGCTCTTGTGAGTGCCCCTGTGCATTAAGTTGACGTGGTGTGCATGTCACGGGGTTGTTTGACCTTCTGTCTTAATCCCGTGATCCGTTAAGTTGTCCAAAGTTTACATTTTAATAGTAAAAATGAAACTGAGTTTTTTTTTAAAAAAAATAGAGAGAGCAAATCTTTTAAAATCTATAGTTGAAAAATAGTTGAAATTGCTCGACATGATTATTTGAACAGGTGATGCTCACAAAACCATAAATCAGGTGTATTTATATTTGACTCTAGCTCCAGGCCTGTAAAGTTCAACAACTTTGAAACTTTAACCTTCTCTTCCCTGAGATTGAACTCACAGATTCACTGGTTTTGTTGGCTTAAAAAGAAACATGGTCATGATATTACCCAATTTTCCCAAGTTATGTGTTTCAGTTAAATATAACAAAGCATTTTAACTTAAAAGAGTTGTGAAAAGTATTTCTTGAATCATAATAATCGCATGATGTCAATAAACAAATACACTTATTTACACATTTTTTAAATGAGGGTAAAAAATATATATATTTTTTGTTCACATTTTCTTTAGCTGTTTCTGCATGTGACAGAAAATGTTGAACAGCTCTTTGTAACATTTAAATGTGCATGTTGAAATCAAATTGATGGACAAATGTCAAAGAGATGGGAAGAGAGAGAGACAGAGAGAGAGGGGGGGGGGAGAGTTGTATGACCTTTCCAACTTTTTTGTTGCTTCCCTGGGGTTTCCCATCCGTTTCCAAAGAGCTCTTGTGGGGTAGCGCCCATCATGGGGGATCCCTCTGGGTTACGAGACCATAGACCCCTGGCGTGGATTTAGGGCAGGGCGGGCTGTTGGTACTGCTCAGCATCACTGGAGCAGAGGTTTCAGAGGAAGGGAATGCCAGAGGCCTGCCGCACTCCAGCAGAGGAGCTCCCGGGCAATTAGACGGATACGGTACTGATCAGCTGCCTAAACTCTGAAGCAGAAAAAGAATAAACAGGACTAGCGATTAGCGCTATATGACAGTTTGTGATTATACAAGCTAAAATCTGTGTAAACATATTGTTTCAGGTTAAAGTGAGCATAATGTTCACTCCCACCCACAGCATTTTGCTCAAAGCGTGCACAACACGATAAGTCCTTGAAAAAGGAGCTTTGATTTGATATGTGCAAAGGGCTGAAAAAAAGTTGCCCTCCTCCTATCCATGTCCCTGTCACCCCAGCGGAAAAAGGAGTGGATTGCTCCCACTCTCACTGTCTCTCTTCTCCATTTCTTCATTTGATGAAAGCGGAACTATGATCGCTGCGACAACAAAGGGCCGAGCCGCCCGTGTTTGGATGAGGCACTTCTTTCTTCTCTCCTTCCTCCTCCTCTACGATCTATCTCTTCTAACCCTCTCTGATCTCACTTACTCTCTCTTTCCTCTGTGCTACTCCCCACTCCCCTCTCGCCATCATCCTCCCGCTCTATCTCTCGCCGCCTGATGCCACTTGCTGGTGTTACTTCTCCGTTCTTCGTTAGGGCCTCTACGATACAATCAGGGGACGGAATTAAAAATCAGAAAGTGTCCTTGTCGGAGAGACACCCCGGATGGTGCACTTTGATGTCTCCTTGGAAATTTGAAATTCATATGTTGTCACACTTCATTTTAGTCGCCCGCTCTCCTCGTACCCTCACTTTTCTCCTTCTGTTTTCTCCCTTACTTTGCCTCTTCTCCATCAAATGTCATCATGTACTATTCTGCTAGAAAGAGAGGAATGAATAGGATGAATGTTAAATGTATTCAGCGAGGGGTGTGAAAGCCCTTTCTTGTCTTTTATTTTTTATGTTTTCACTTTGTAAAGTAGGCGGGGAGATATAATGAATCATTCAATTTTCTTTTGATTGTAGGTGCTAGGGAGCGTGGGTTAGAGGTAGATGACAGGGAGGAAGGGACCACAGGACGAAGTGGAAATGTGGCACGGAGCCTCTTTGATGCCCTTTCAGTTTGCCACCAAGTCAAAGCTTTTTGAAACGAGGGAAGACTGTGTGTCACACACACACACACACGCGCGCGCGCACACACACACACACACACTTTCACAGGCACATAAACACTGAAATATACCATAGCCTGGCTCCCAGTGCAAATAAATAATTGCCGCCTCACCAATTTTTTCTCTGCTCATGGTTTGCTCAAAAGATCAACATAAAAGATGTAAGTTTGGACATAATCCTGTTAGAATTTCAATAAAAGAAGCATCAAAACACATTCATCTTATACGTGGGTCATTGCGTGTGAAATCTGAAGGAATCCCTCTTGTTTAAAGAGTGGGAGACTAATTAGTCTAGATCTCAATAAATGACTGCAATCCAAAAGAAAGCACCTGCACTAGATTTGGGAAAGACACATTTCCGGACACATTATAGATTAGTCTCTTCAAGAAACTGCGGGGACACCGAGCCGGATAGTTGATGAGCCCATCCCTTGATAGTTACAAACGGGCAAGAAGGTGGGGTGGTTAGGGCTGGGATCGGAGAAGAGGTGGGGAGAAGGCAGATGAGTAGGATGGCAGAGTCCCAGTAGTCCGGTATACCCCAGATTCATCATTAATCACTCCCGCAGAGCCCCTCAGACCTGCCCACTCCTCCTTACATCCCTGTCTTCCACCTATAAGACCCACTCCCCAAGGTGGTGGCAACCCACCCCTCTTCCCCACCCTCTCCCACACTCAACATCACCCATAACACTTGCCCCTCCTCAAAACAACAATTTCAGGAAAGTCTTTGTCTCCAAATTCCCTTTTCTCTCTCTCTATACTGCCCCCCTCTTTTGCATACTCACTCTCTCACCCTCTGCTCTCTTCTCTCCCCTCTTCATTTTGTCTCTCTCTTTGTGACAAATGGGTTTTAATAAAAGCTGACAGAGCGATGAAATTAAAGGAGTGCATCCCTGGCTATAGCTCTGGTTTCAGCCTGGCATTGACATATTTAAAACAGGGCCTTAATTCAGTGGCACGCATGTGTCTTACATCACCAGGGTGCCACAATGTTATCAAAATCATTATTATACCCTGACACTGTATTGTTGTTATAAAAAGAAATCATAGTCACCACTTGCCTCACCAAAGGACACAAGCATTTAGCTTCCGTCCTTGTGCCAACAATGACCCCTATAAAGCAGTTTATTCCACTGACCCTATTAGTAGATATTAGGCCCCATCTCCCATGTTGCCTCATTACAACCCTGCTTCATAAAAAGGGGGTTGGGACATAAGAGGTGGTCAGAGACAGATAGCGAGTGTGCGTCTTTTCTGAGGGAACCCATCCATAAGGAATAACTGACATGGAGGACTTACCCACGCCTCAGAAACTCACGCTTGACGTTAGAAAGCATTGTTTTGTTGGATTACAGGGTTAGGAGGGGAAACTAATCCCCTAATTTTTAATCTCTCCTGATTCCAGAGGGATGCATAGGGGATGGGGAGGGGTTCCCTCACACAGCTTGGGTAGGTGGGTTCCAGAGATGGCTGGGGGACAAGGGATGGGTGAAGGGATGAGAAGAAAAGGGGAGGTTTCTTAACAAAGAAATATGCCATTACTGCTGAGACCTGACAATGAGAAAGACATTTTTGCAAAATGTTGCCGGAGATTTTTTCAAATACGCGTCACTGTCTTTCAAAAGAAAAGAAAAAAAATCCAAATTTCAAATTTTCAAAAGTAATAAAAAATGCTGGAAGGTCATACTGACTTGTGAAGAAATTTCAATCCTGTTTGTAGGCTGAGCACTACACAACATTTAAACTCATTTTGTGATAGTGAAAACAGCTCCTTCTCCCAAAACGTTTCTGCTTTGTCATTTCAAACCCTCGCCATGTGTCTGGGTGTGTGGATAATTTCTCAGACAGCTTACAGTGACAGGCTTTTGGGACGAAGGGATAAATTGTCTGGGAGCTCATCCCTATAATCTGTGAAGGATATACAGGGTCTCCCCAGGCGGGATACAGGGACTGTTCACCTGCAGCATTGACTAAATAAGATTAAGAGCTGGACTGGAACCCAAACATTTGCTATGGGCAGAAATATATAGAAGTATACACAAAATCTCATAGGGAAAATGTCTAAGCTTGAAACCCAGTTAACACCTCTCGCAAGGGGGATTCTGAGATCTAGTCGCCGCAGAAGATAGTATGAGGGAAAAGTTGGGACATCCAAACTCCCACTGGAGGCCTCTTTCAAATATAATGTTAGCTATGGGATGGACAGGAAACGGAGCGGAAGGATTGGAACACAGAAATGGAAAATAAAGGGTGGTCGTGGCAGACACAGGGAGCTAGAAATCAGTGCACCCATTGAGGAGGTAACCTTGGGCGGCCTCCAGCATGACTGAGGGTGAGTGAGCGACGGGGTCTTGGAAACAGGCCAAGGGGAGCCTTTTGTGCCAGCAGCCGCCACATTCCAATCAGCCACGGATATTTATACTCCAGCCCTAATTGAAAGGTTGGCTTGTGAACCATCTGCATGCGCACGCACACACACACTCTCTTGCTCTTTCTGCCTTCCTCTAGAAGCTTTGCTATCGCAGCCACAGCCGCAAAACAGCTTTTGACCCCTAGCACAGAAAGGCCAGACATGTTGCGTCTGTTATGGAAAACATCCCACGAGGCCAAATTTGCACTTATTAGAAATGATTCAGTTAAAGGTTGAATTCAGAATTTGTTTGATACTGACTTCTTCTGTGTGAGAAGAAGCTTGACACAAATATTACTTATTTGGCACTTTCTAGAATCCTAAAAACTAAGTCACCCTTTAAATTATTTGCACATTTGAAGTTGAACTGTGTCCCATACAAATGTCTAACATGTGGCAGATAGATAAAGAAAGATTTTAGCCAGCAGTAATTCCAAAAAGTCACCAAACGTGTAGTCAGTAATTCCATGCAATGGAGGGACGCTGTTGGATGATAAAAGGAACTCAGTATCAGTGTGCGATACCTGACTTGATGATTGATTCCAGCCTGTAGCATAAAAATGAGGAAAACAGGAAACCAGGCAGTGATGTGTGGGTGAAAAGCATTTTCTCACAGAGCCACGCTTACTTTCAGGGTTGTTTTTTGAATTTTTATAATTTAAAACAAGTCTTCGGGAGCAAATCTGTGTGCTAAAGTTTTCTCTTGTGAATATTTTCCAAACCTGACCCTGACAAGTTACGATTCTAAAAAAAAAGCTCCTATAGCTCCTCAATTCTGCGTAAAGAAGACATAAATTGTGTCAGCAAAATATAAATTTGTTGTATCTGAATAAATTGAGAATTCATCTATCATGCTGACAATCATGAATAATTGGTTTTGCATTCAGCATATTCATCTTACCCTTAATCTCCATTTAAACTCTGAAAATCGCAACCACACATATATCCAAGTTCCTCCCCACCCGCCAGAAAAAAATGCCAAAATTAAACTCCAGGGAGTCTTGCAAATAGTGAAACACAGACTTCTCCTTCGCCACCACTGGCTCATGGGAATGGGTAACTAAACTCCTTGATTAATGCACAATTATCGTTGTGTTGTGTCGGTTAACAGGATGGGACGATGGAGTTAGCAACAACGGTGAAGAGCATATTAAAGCCCACGGCAGGCCTCCAGCTGGCCCTTCGCTTATCTCTGGGAGTCGCTCGGCTTCCTCTGCCAGCTGGCAATGTAACACACCGTCATGTTCATTCATGACAGACATCTCCAAAAACTTGTGAAACCCTTCGTGGATCTTGAATGCTCCTTTCACAACATGTTTTCAAAAGGGTGGGAAAAAAAACAGACCAAAATGATTTTACATGTGTTCTAAGCCAAGGACATTCGGAGCGGCTTGGAAAAGTTTGGTCGTTACGCTGCCTGAGCCGTTATTTTTGTGTGGTGCCTCACACACACGTTTGATGCAAAGTTTACATTTGTAGCCATTAGAGTATGTTTAGGTGGAAAAACAAAATGGCAGAAAAGTGTTACATTAACAAATACCGTTATTTTAAACAGTTACTTTTTACTTTTGGTAGAATGAAAGTGAAAGATATTTTTAAGGACTTCAGTAATATTAATTGGACAAAATATACTCTGACATAACCAAATATTCAGAGTATGTATTATATATTTTTTTAATTTTATGGTCGGACAGTTTGATGCAACCTGTGGACAATGGTGGCAGTTGTGTTCACCCCAATGATTGAAAAATCTTCATCAGTTTTATGCTTTTCACAGGGAACCGTTGGCATGTGGCTGCAGGACACGGTGCCAAATGCAACACCATCTTCTGTGCTCTCTTGGCTTGAGACTGTGATAAATCAAAATGCCGAACAACAATTAGCACTCTGTTGACACTCTGCTCGCATCCAACAGTTGATACAAGGAATCGGCCAAATGATGTACAACGCGTTTGATTGTCTCGCCAAGTGCATCTGCTACCAAGCAGCATTTGAAATTGGGCTCCAAATTCCGCCTCGTGCAAGTGTACTGTAAACTGTATTACACAATAGATTAGCGGCCTGGCAAATTTACACTACATACATTCTGTAGAAAAACTCAGGGGGCAATCAATACCCAAGTGATTATATAGCTGAAAGAATATGAACCCACTGCATATGCCTTACAGGTCAGTCATACAGAAGCGTGTCCCCCTTCTTTACATTCAATAGGAAGTCATTTGCTCAAAGCGATCGGATATACTTCAATAACAACAGAGATAAACAACACTCATCCGGTCTAATCTCTCCGCGGACCACCCAGCTCAATCAATTAATTACCTAGCCTCTCTGTTTTACTTCGGGGCGTCAGTAATGATCTTTAAATATTAATTTGGCTTTGTCCAGGGACTAATTCAAGAGACTGTTCTGTTGTAGAAGGTAACCTGAATAGCAAGTGGAGAAGTCAGGCTATTTGGCGAGCATTCTCACAGAGACTCTACTGTGTTGATAATGTGGAGAAAAAAAAGGTTTATCTATATTTATAGATCAATTCGAAGCATTTTCAGATGTAACTGTTTTTCACACATTGTGGGTTTTGGGTCTGCCCATAAATATCTAACTCATACAAACCGTGCATATATTTTAACTGTTCTTGCAATCTCAATTCTTTGCGACCTGTAATCTGTCAAAAGTCCTTAACTGAGACTATTTGTAATTACAATAAAATCAAATAAACTATAATAATAAGGTAATAAGAGCAGATACGTTAACTGATGGTGAGTATGTGGCTCTCAACCAGTGAGACAATCACAACAACATCTAAGCGTTTTCAGATTTAGAGATACCACCATGCCTTTAGAGGATAGCATCTATCTTCATTTAGGCTGTCTTTAATTATTAATCCAATACATTTATTTATTACTTTTCCAACACTGAAATACCCAGGTGAGTTACATTTCTCCTGGGATAAATGCTCGTGGAGAGGAAGGATCGGAAATTCCTCCCTTCTCCATATGTCTGTTTGTAAACCCCCCCAAGCAGAGGAAGCAGGGATAAAACCCCACATTTGGCTTCTGTCCACTTTACCTGCAAAAAATCCAACATCAGCATGTTTCCAGGAATTCCAGTGGGCCAGAACCAAAGAACTAGCCAAGATATTTTAGCTGTGAATGTAATTGGCCCATGTGTTCTAAAATAAACAAAAACAACACATAAATATTGAACATTTGTCCAGGATAATTAAATTATTTATCATGCTTACTATTTTTTTTAATTATACCTGCTTCAGTGTAAAAGGAAAAGTAAAGATGAAAGATTACAGTAGATGTTAATATTCAATATTTCTAATATTGTTGATTTTAAACCTTTGTCAACCCTACGATCAAAGATACCATTAAATTTCATCCTGTTTTTTAAAAAAAAGAGGTGATATTTTCATTAATGTTTGTGTTCACTGTAAATGTCACAGCTAAAAGAGTTTGTACATTGTTAATTTATATGTAATTTGGTTGCTCATATTTTCTCCATTTCTTAGCATATAAGTAAAACATCAAGGGCACCAAACTGGAGCTAAAATGTATCATTTCCTGTGATCTCCCTATTTGTGATGCTAACCTTGACATCCCGTCGCTTGACCACGTGCCACAGTTGTTGGTGGGAGGAGGGGGACAGTTAAACTGGGGCAGTTTAACAAATTAGCACTTTGCTAGTCTGGGGAGGGAGGAAGGCTTAAAGACTGAACTCGAACCACTTGTGAAAGACAGCGAGAACTCCCAGAGGGTGAAGGGTGAGGAGGAAGAGAGAAAAAAACACACTGAGAGAGGAAGCAGAGGGTTAAGAACAAGTGAAACATAAAGAGACAGAGGGAGACGGAAAGAGTGAGCGCACAAAAATGAGGGAACAGAAGAGGCTTGATATGATTTCAATGGAATGTTTGTTGACAGTGCTCCGTGGCCCCGGGCCTTGGGATAAATGATTGAACACTGCGCCTGTCAAAGCCAGAGGATTTCTGTGGGCTTGTGTTTCTCCCTGTGCTTTTTGCTGGAGGGAAGGTAGCAGTCAACTAATTGACACTGAATTAAGCATGAAACGCACTAAGCGCAGCCCTCTTCTGCCAGAGCTGGCCTCTCCACCAAATCGGCAGCTTCCCGCCAGTTTAGGGTTGCACATGAAACACACTCCTGCACACAAACACACACATATGTTCTAAATAAGACGTGTGAATACACAAGCGTGAACACAAAAAGGGAGAAAATGAAGATAAACATCTGAACAGATGGCTCGCTATTCAATTTCACCAGATCAGTAATTCACTATTTTAACAACCACAAATAAGTGCACACAAGCAGGAAGAAACGCAGAGTGCAGGGTATGCACAAAGTACACAAGGAAAGAGCATAGACCCATTCTGTGACAAATTGGACCATTGGAAAGTAATCCTTCAAGATTAACAGTGTCATTCCCTGCCACATTTTGCATATTATGCTCAAGGGGAAGGCAAGCACAAACACAAGGCTTTCTGCAAATGACTTACCGGGTGTGCACGTGCATTTCCTCTCCACGGACTGCAAAACAAAACTCCTGATAGCGAACGACAATTTACAGGAATTAACAATTCAGAAGGACCATAGATTTACCAGGAGTGTTACAGAGGTGTGACAGCTACGCCACAGCCACTGGCGCAAAATTGATGGCAATTCAAGCGTCCCGGTAACGGAGCCCCTGTGATGATCGTCCCAGAAGCACATCTCCACTTTAGTTTTGATGCTAACCTTAGCAAACCACACTTAACAGATCTGACAACTCAAGGCGTTCCTGTCCAAATGATTTTTCGAATTTACAAAGTAAAATAAACACCTTGCATTGACCACTGCCTTCCAAATTAAAAGAAAGTATCCATAAAATATGTACCATTGCATTGTGAACAGTAAAATGATGGATGCATTCAGCTTGACCTGTGCAACAGCTATCAATAAATAACACCACCTTCAAAGGTCCAGATGAAAACACGTTGGTTTATCGAGACCTCATTAAATCTCTGAACTCTGACAACAAAAGCAACGTGGGCCGTGGGTGCTTTGGGTGGGGCAGTTTCAAAATCAGAAATAAAAAGGGAGGGGCCTGTGCACCTCCCTGAAAGGTTGCGGTAATGGACCTCCCTAGTTTCATCCCCAAATGAATGCCACTGTGACGGAGCTGGGGATGGCAAGGGAAAAGTAGAGTAGGCTGCTGGGTGAGGAGGCCAACGCCGTCCTGCTGACGACCAACCAATCAGGAGGTGTCCTGTGCTGTCTTGGAAGTAGCAGAAGGAGAAGCGAGGAGGAGGCGAAGAAGACGAGACAAGCAAGAGAAGTAGGAGGCTGGGTGGACCGCGAGGCGGATCCCAAGGGTCAATTATTCTGGGAAGGAGGTACTGTAACCAACACTCTGCATCTCATTTGCAAGGCAGCAGCAAAGGTGCACCTGAGCACAGCTAGTGAGCGTTGCTACCAAAGCACAGAGGCAATTAATGTCTCCTTTCAATGACATGTGCTTCTCAGTGTGACAGTGGCTGGGCAGCTGTGGGCTGGGCCAGCTGGCTCAAAGAGGAGGCCGCAGTGATGCCTCTTGTCTTCCCAGAGAGACTAATTTCATGTAGAGAGTCTCAGTTTGGGTAGGAGCACACACACACACACACACACACACACATGCTTGCACAGCAAGAGTAATGCACAATTTGGATGACCTCTCAGACAGTAAATAAGGCCAGAAATGATTGTTTTCCAAACTTTTTGGTAATTCTGAGTTTTTTTTATTCTGTTTTTCAATTGCATTTTGAAATTCCTACGAAGAACAACAGTAGAGGTGCTGCAGAAATTATCTCCGTCTGCCGCGTGGGCTAGGTATTAAGAAAAATGGGAAAAAATAAAAATGCATTTCGAAATGCACAAAAATTGTGCCAGAAAATGTAAATTAAGCCGCATAACATCTCATGAAGTCAAGTGGAACGCGGAGGCCAGAATCTATAGGGAGAGAGAATGTAGTCGGTCAATATCATACATATTGTATTTCTAGTATGTAAGTAAAATTTTAGTCTCATGGTAGCGCAGTAAGAAAGGTCAGGGGTCATAAGAGCGATGACACCCTCAATTGTTTATTAGCAGAAAATTTGGTAGACATTATAGTAAAGCAATTCTTCATCTGTCTTTATTTTATTCATTGAAACAATGTTGCCAATCTGAACACACACATAGCTGTTTTCTTTTTTTTAACGGTCTGCATGAATTACATTAAAAGGACCTACTTTCAGAACAGATGTTATATTTTAAAGAGGAATATCCTAACAGAGTCTCATTTGACAATCGACCTAGATTACTAAAAATTGCATTTTTTTAAATCCACTGTTTAATCTGCATGAACAATATGTCTTGCTTACACGCGGATCTTAGTAAATGCATTACTGTGTAATCAAGTCATAACCTTCTACGCGACCCCATTGCCGCAGGGCATCACAGCTAGCAAGGCTAACACGAGGCTAATGAGTGTCATATAATGCATTTGGTGCAATGGACACACACACACACACATACACACATAGAGGGACATATTCAACAGACCAAACCTTCCGATCACTGCTCCCTGTAGCCCTGAAGCTCTTAATAAAACCCAGTACGTCCCTCAGTGGACTGTGTCTGCCCTCCTCCCTGACCATTGCCACTCATGCAAGGCAGGAATCGCAGTTTGCTTTGCTTCTCCGCATTCTTTCACTCACCTTCTGCTTGACAGCACAATGGACAAATGACTAGTTACTACTTGCTACTAATAAAGTTAGGAGTTGTCGAACTAGTCACCTAGAGAAATGAAGAAAGGAAGAAAAGTTGTATTTAGCTCATGGTGCATGACACACACACACACACACACACACACACACACACACATACAGCAAAGCTAGCTGGCTTTTGACAGCAGGAGAATTATTATGGCGAGGTGAATATTACCCCCCTGGGACTTCATTTACCTCCAGCATATTCACTGAGTTTCTCTGTGTTTTACTGCTCCTCATAATCCGAGCCAACTGCACATATACACTCTTATCACCATATCACACACTATTTTATGTCCATGAGTGTTGTCAGGGTTATTATTGAGATCATTATGGGCTGTGGATAGTATACGGATCTCCCCTTCCTCCCCTCTCCTTAACCATACCCTTTGTGGTGCAGTTTTGAATCCCGAAGACACCTTGTGAGAGGTTAACAAAGCTTTCCACTTTCAGCTTTTCTTAAATCGATGAAACATATAATAAAGGCACACACACACACACACGCACGGTGAAATAGAGAACTTCCACACTAAGCCCTCCCGATAGAATGTTTTTAAAGTAATTCTCCAACTCTCCTCATATTATTTAATGGGCAAAGGCCACTGATGGGCTTCTTTTGTTGTACAGTTGAGGTCCCTTTTATCCATTGTGTTAACAACTCATTAAAAATTAAGGGCAATGAGGCAGGCCAGGAGACATTGCATATGTTTGGAAGCATTATTATTATTAAATAATCATGTTTGTCTCCTAAATTGAGAGTGACTCATGCCACAATATCAGTAATTAGATAAATTATTGATGAGCTAGTAGGTGGGTGAGAGGATGGTTGGTGGTAGAAATGGAATTGCCAAAGCCAATTACCATCTTTTTCTCAGAGTAGCCCCATTAGGTTTGTCACTTTGACCACTAAATGGCAGCACTATTAAAACCACAACTAGCACTCGTCCAGCTTAATTAATAGTCGGATGATGAATATTTTAATTGCATCAAATTAATTACCTCTTTGCAATAGAGGTGGGGTTTCAGAGAGAGGAGATAAATCTTGCTCTCTGCTTCAAATTAGTATCCACAAGAGTTCTTTACACAGTGACTAGAATAAAACAAGCGCACAGCAGCAATAAGCCTTTTATAGATTAATGCAGTTATGGAGAGCTTCACATATGTGCTTTATGCACGACAAAGCAATTAAGGAATGGATACATACTGTTGGGAAAGGGGCTAATGGTGGTTTTATTCATTTAAATATAAATTGTATGAGCCATGCCTAAAATGAAATGTAGATTGTTCTATATTGAAAGACGGTTAAAGTGCAAACACTGGTTTGTTGTAACATACAACCTATCCTACCCTCTCCATGAAAAAGGACTTCAACAGTAGACTGCCCCTAAGCAACACAATACCCCTGGGTATAGGTGTAACACCAGTATTCAGAAGCACCTGCACACACAGACCAACGCGTGTTCTGCCATAAAAAGCGACTATCCCTCTTCCACTAATACCAATCAACCCCCTTCTCTCAGGAGGGCAGAATGTCTTCCATCCCCAACATGAATAAAACAAGTTGTTATTCTTTTCTAGATAAACAGCCTCCAAGTGCCTGGAAACAAGAGGAGGGTGTGACACCAAGCTTTGGTTTTCCTCCAGCAATTGCAATGGAGATATGCTCCCCAGACACTTGCTGGGCTCTGCAAAGTGGTCCGACACTGTACAAAGTGTCTACTTTGCCAGGGGCACAGGATGGAACTTCTAAGCACAAACAAAATCTACTAAATACCTAGGAAGCACGGGTTGCCTTTTGAACAAACCATATTATTCAGTCCCTTTGTCAATTCCTTATGTACATGAAATTAATCAAATTCCCCTGTGAGATTTGCGCTGTTGTTTGTTCATTTGAATCTCTCGCATCACTTTCCTGCTAAGTGAATCATTAGGAAGTATCACTTTGGCCCAGGTTTGACAAAGAGGCTGTGAAGGTGTACATTAGCCAGGAAAGGTTAAGCGTGGTAAAAAAGAGGGAGGGAATGTGGCGGACAAATTGAGAAATTAGCGACGTGCGGGTGGGGAAAGTCTCGGAGGACCCGGCGCTGAGGCGAGACCTATTATGGCACATGGCACAAGGCAGCTGGGTTGGTAATTATCATCATGTTTTTAGCAAGGCTCCCTTATCCAGGACAACATATATGACTTGTGCTATAACCATCTACTTGGCCCATTTAGCCATGTACTATGGAGTGTGTATGGGTGATTTGGGGGGGAAGGGCGGTGGGTAAGTGCTAATTCTTAACTGTGTGCAGGTTCCATAATAGATGGCACTTCCTCCAGACAGGTGCTGGTCAGCCATACCTGCAGTCTTGGATTATGGTGCGATTGTGTGAGTCCTACAGCAGTGCCGGGCCGACTGTGGTGGCCTCGTGGGAGTACGCAAAGTCCTTGGGGAAGGTGAGAGAGAATCCCTATGAAGATCCAGATGGTGCCAGACCAGTGCATGTGTTTATGTGAAAGTGTGGGCCTTTTAGTGTCTCCATGTGTGCCCACTGCCAGCTTGGTGCAAAACAGCTGGCTTACACCATCTGCTACCCCTCTGCCTCAGCAGCCTTAGAACATGGCCGTATGAACATTTTCCAGTTCTTGTGTTTCCCCTAGTATAATCCATAATACTGTACCCCTACCTGCATTTAATATAATCAGATTTAAAAGATCAGATTATGCTAATTTATTAGTGTTAACCTATTAAATGGTAGGAGTTTTTAAATCTATTCCCTGCAAATGTACACCTCTTTGAAAGCTTCACCAAGACTATCGGCGTGGTTTTTCCCTTGATAGGTTTTTTTTTTCTCCTTGATTTGTGTGCTCCAAGCAAGCCCAGAACAGAATCCAGGAAAAGGCTGAATGGTTGAAGGTTGGAATGGGGTGTAGTATGCTAAAATCCACCCAAAACAAGACACATGAGACGTACAGTTCTAGTTTTAATTAGGGAGCCAATATTAGCAGATAAATCAGAGATAGGGGGGCGGTGAAGATGGGAAAAGCGAGCTAGTGAGAAACAGAGAGAGGGCCAGCAGGGTGTTGATTTGAGCAGGGCCTGGGGGCAGCCTATAAGGCAGAAAGGGGAATGATAGACTGGCTAACCAGGCACTGATCAGACCAGTACAGCGCTCTTACTATCATCAATAAAAAAAAAAGGCTCAAAAACAGAATGCCTGTTACTTCAGTCTTATCTGCTACGGAGTCGGCATCAAACACCATCAAGCTTCACTCCAGTTTGAATTAATCAATTATGCATTTGATTCGCTGATGGCTTAAATTGCATTTCTGCGGACGAGCATTCAAAATGCATTTTATTTCATGAGAGCTGATGCCATCTGCAGTACTTGTGCACACACTGGCAAGCATCACGTTGCTCACAGAAGACAGTAATGAAAAATGATGTCCCTCTACCTCCCCAAATTTCAAGTCGAACAGCGGCGGCAAAAGTGAGTAATCTGTAATCCGAGCGTTGTGGAGGAGTGCGGCGCTGCTAATGCGACTAGACCCCGCTGTTCTCTGAGGAAGACAGCGCTGGAGGGGAGGAAGAAGTGGAGGGGAAGGAGAGGCAGAGGGGCGTGCAAGGGGATGAACACACGCCAAGGTAGTTGTGGGACCGCTTGGTACAAACATAGCAGAAGGTAGGAAACAAGGCACTCTGTGTGGGCCCCATTATTTTTACTCCCCATTCTCTTTCCCCCTCTTTCCTTTTGAAGACCGGCAGGATTTTTCTCCTCCTCCCTGACATAAAAGTAAACAACGTTGCCTGCAGGCACAATTTTCCCAGCTACACAATAAAATGTGCAGTGAATTTATGATGGTCATCCATTAGCTCTTACCAAGGAAACATCACCCGTATCTGTCGTCCATCATTATAATAGAGGGTTAATGCACTGAATTTACATAAAAAAGTCATATTGTCTGCATGAATTATTTACACCCTCAGCTGTTTTTTCCAATTTCCCTCTTTTTTTCCTCCCTCTGTGTCCTCTCGTTCATGGCGAGGGGCCTTTTGGTCCAGATTCTTGTGGAGAAAATCCGACACTAAATTCCGTCACGAGGTGGTCCTGTCACCGCCGCCTCACTGTCCCAATATTTCTCTCAGTTACTCCCTACTTCCATCCCTCCTGCCCTACCTCCTCTGTCATTGTCTGAGTCTAGAGGGAGCGTCGCGATGTGCTTCTAATAGCCTTCCAGTTCCTATTAAGTCAATCAACACTAAAAATCTCACTTCTGAGCAGTGTAACTGCTGGATTAAACATCAGTATTTGACAGCCAGGATTTAGATAAACAGACTTGAAATCTAAGTACGAGAAGGTCATGCCATTAAGCAGTTGAAAACAATAATATTCATTATTTCAGGCCACGGTTTACAAATGCATCTTTACGTTCAACCATTAACTCAGATGCTACAGATGGAATTATTTCTCCATATTTCTATATTGATGTAATCTAATAATGTACACAATATGATTACAATGACAGTATTGCTACTGTAAATGAATTACTCTGATATCACACCCCTGTAATGAAGGCTTGTACAGCGCTAGCAGTTGCTTTTCAGACCCCGGGGAAAGGCACAGTGATTGAGCAATTATGACAAGCTCAATTACTGTCATCATATTATCATAGCTAATCCAAATCCTCACGCTGCGTCTTCCACCGCACTGATCACAGTGCCTTTTTCACTGTCACTGAGGTGAGGAAGTGCCGTCGCTGACACCACTTGTGCTCCCGTGAACACACTCAAATGAATATGTGGCACATATGTCAATCTACCAGCCCTGCCACTGCTTCTATCTTTCTGCCAGATACATCTGGGAGAGATGTCTTAATTTCTCCTAATTCCGACTGACAGTCCCGCAGGCGATGTGAGCCAAATTTGTGACACGCCTTGACAGACTTGCAGGTTTGGGTAGGTCTCCCCCTGATATTACTAACACGCTTTTAACATGACTTACACCGCCGCTGCACTGGTGGCTATTCAGTGAAGCGAGCGGATGCTCACGTGGTCTGGAAGGAGTGAGAGTAGCTCCAGAGTAGTGTCAGCTAAAAAGAGCAACCTATACAAATCAGCGACCCTGCAAACCCTCAGGTAATCCTCTAGCCGTGAGAGCGACACAGGTCAGTCATGGAGATGTAGATGAGGGGGGGTCGTCAGTGCTGGGGAAAGTCAAAGACAAAGCTTGCACAGAGCAGGTGTTTGGCAAAGACAGTAGGTGCGATGCCAGAGGTGTGAGGGAAGGTGAATGGATCAATTGCAGCAGAGCCTTTGCTATAACCCTTCCTCATCCCTGTAACATCCTTTCATGCTGCCTGTTGTGTTTTCTTCCATCCGCAGTCTTGTTTATTCCACTCACTGGTCCGTGTCTCCTAAGGGGCCTGATCCCTGCCGGTATCCAGACCCATTTCTCAGTCCTGGAGGCGGGTAGCAGAGGTCAGAAACATGGCCACCTCCTCAGCCTGCACTGATCAATGTCCACAATGTCCACATGCTTCAGTGGAACACTGCATTGAGGTGCAAGGTTAGGCTTGTGACCTCATGCATGACTTCCTCTCTAGTTACTCTATTTTCTTGTTGACAGCTCATCTTAAAATACTCAAAGTTTTGAGCAGTTTTCAAAGGTTTTTAAATTGTAAGAACTTTTTAAAAAAAAGCTTGCTATCACATAACTTCAGGTCATGTTTGTAACCAGATACTATATCTACTATATATAGGCAATAATAACACAGGCTTTCCTGAAAATTTCATTTAAAATCCTTTTATAACTTTTCAAGATATTTTGGTCAAAGCCATATAGATAAACCGCAGCTATCACATAACCTCACTGGTAGAGGCAATAATAAGAATTATTGGCACAAAATTCACTTTGCCAGCGTTAAAATTGCCAACTACAGGACAGCCAGGTCTGTAGTCATGTGAACTTCCACACAACTTGCAGGAAAAGTAAACTAATCACTCACTTTCAAACAAAGTATCCCACAGTGCTGAGCAGCGCTGAGAAGAATGCACGCAGGTCAGATTACTGTACAAATAGGGTGGCAAACAAATTTGCATTTCAAAATTAAAAATCAATGTGTTCCACCTCACCTAATGACCAGTCTCCCTATACTGCTGCTCGTGGGCTCTGATTAACATTCAGGGGGGTTCAGGAGAAAATGTTGGAGCAAAGCATTAATCTCTCTCAGCAAAAAAGCTTGTATCTTCTGACAGGTGGGTCAAAGTTGCCGTTTAATCTACCCCATAATTTCAGAAATGTGCTGACAGAGTGCATTTTAATACATTAAAAGTTGGCTGCGTTTGAGAGAGCACCTCAGCAGGGAGTCGCTGTCCCCGAGTTATTGCAGGTATAAAAAAAAATGGAAATTTGGAGCAATACGAACAAATGCTAAAAGGAAACAGCCTCTTCAAAATATAGACGATGGTGTTTTTTTTTTCTTTTACAAATATGCTAATTTAACAGACTTCTCCCTAATTACAGCTAAATATAAAACACAGTATTTATTTTCAATCTTGATTTTTTTTATAAATACCTGCATTTTTATGAAGCATAGAATCACCACCGCTACTCATGTGTCCGATGGCCTGTACTTGACTTTATTGGCCGCTGGCGGGAAGGTGCCTTCAGAGTTGTCCTGCTTGCCTATTGAAAAATATGTCTCTTACCTCTTGCCCAACCTACTGGAAATAATATCGCTCACACTGAGAGATCATGGTGTCAGGGTCAATTGTCCTGCAAAGATGGGGAAGATGGGAGACATGTATTGATTTTTCATTTTGTTGGGGTAAGCAAGCATGTTGCAGCTGGGTGTGAGGGCAATGAGGCACACAAAATGTGCTAGACTGCTCTTATTCCTTGTCATCTGTGAGCTGTGACCGTTGTAAGACATCTTTAAAAAAAAAAGCAAAAGCATTCTCAACATGAGCTAGTTTTTGCATTACAGACCATGAAAGGGAGCTATGTCATAAAGCGTACGAGTGGAGAAAATCTCGCTGTACATCCAGAGGAACCTCAAGCAGCAGTAAGGGGGCGATAGCCAGCGTTAGCAGCTGTAGACCATCCACAGTCTCACAAGTCAAACATACTTCTCATACATGATGCCCCTGGTCACACATGCTCTGCATCAGTCCAGCATCTCAATTCCACGCAATACATGAATGTCAACTGCAGCAAACTCTGAGAACCTGGTGTTCAGTTCAGCATCACCACACCACATGAAATGAAAACAAGTGATTCCTTGCATGCCTCCGTGTTCCTGTCCTCTTTGCCATTGCAGGTTGGGACACGCATCCGATTTTGGGTCAGAACCTCCGCTGTATCCTTTGAAATATTTCTGTTAAGATGGGAACACTAGATGTTTACAAGTCATTCGGAAACATGTCGGCGTTTGGAGTTCACTTCCTGCATTAACATTTCCTGTTTGGAGGTGGGTGTCTGTCTATCTGTCTCTGCTTCTCATGCTCCCACCACAGTGCATGCATTTTGTCCATCGTCTCCCTGCTCCTTATTTGCAAAGGTTATGTTTTCAATGTTGGTCTGAGGTCTCGGAGGCCTGTCGGATGGGGAACACAGCGGTCATCCGCTGCCCTCTATGCCCCACACACACCTTGATGACTGATATAGTCTACAGCACCCCATACCTCTACAATTCACCATACTCTCTGCTGGCTGTGATGTGTGTGTGTGTGTGTGTGTGTGTGGGGGGGGGGGGGGGGGTCAGAGTTGAAAGCTGAGAATATGAGCTCATCAGTATACCCATCACCTTCTGTTCTTCTGCATTGCCCTAAATATTAATACAATCTACTCACTTCATAAAGACAATGTCAAACTCACTTCCTTCATAAAATGACACGTGCATGTCCTGGCCTTCATCCTTCTTGGTTATGAGAACTATCTTTTTCCGACTCTTATGGCTTTAAAGTAATCGGAAATCAAAATCAAAAAGTTTCGGTGTGAGGATTCGCAATTTCTGTGTCACAACTGCTATTAACAATTAAAAAACAGATTGTAAAGTAAAAAAAGACACAATTCAAATCACTGATTTTGTTTTTTGTGTGCCCTTGCAATTATTCAGCAAAACTGTTTTTTTTTTAGAAGTTTTGTCATTAAAACATATTAGTAACCATTCCATCAAAGCAGGCTTATACAGATGTGTAAATACATTAGTAATATCAAAGACTGGCTATTAAGCTTAATGTTAACATATTTCTGGTTATTTTGTTACTTACTCATTATTTACATGACAAGCAGAGTCTTCCTGGCCCACCTGCTCACCTGTGAACTCCAAAACAGTATATTTGTGTTCCACCCTCATGTTGAAGCCAACGCAACCAAATCGCACTGCAAAACATGCAAAAATGGGACACTCCCAAGTTCATGTAGGGTTACTTGATCCGAAACCTTCCCGGGAAAATGATCATCTTGAAATGTAAGCACAGCTCTGTCTAAACTGTCTCATTTATTTACTATCCTACAGTGTTATCCTTCCAGCAAGTACTCTGGAGACTTCGTCAGATTCTACTCTCATTTCTTCATCAGTGTCACTAGATTTTTTGTCTCCCAATTTCATCAAACCCAGAGGAACGACAGCTAAAACTACAAAAAAATGACCACGGGGAGTGTTTTTTCATGGTGAATTTTGAAAAGAATCCTCCATTCTGTGTTGTTGGAGTTGGGATTGGTACAAAGCACTCTTCCTTTGACCCTGACACGTAAATCCACCAGTCTAGCTATAAATCAGATTCCAATCAAACTTTGAGAGGTCTTTAAGATCACAAGAGCCTCCTTAAACACCTGCCAGGCAAGTCAGTGAACGGATGAGGCAAGATCTTACACACACACACACACACGCACATGCACACGTATACATGCGCATGTGGTAGAGTCTGCCACGGCTATTCACATTTTGTTCAGACGGAGGAGGTGAGAGGGGTGAAAGAGAGGTGACCCAGCAGCTGGGTACCTTGGTTGACACCTCACACCTGTTGAAGAAAAAGACACATATCACACAATATTACAGTCTTAGCATCCTGTAATTAATGGCTGACGCAAGTGTGCAGCAATGGCCTCGGGTTCTCCTTGACGAATCCCTCCATTAGTCCCAAATTCGTCATATTCAAAGGCAAAAACTACAATACAGCTGTTTTAATCATTTCACCACAGCATTTCATTTATGAAGCATTGTATATCACATTTGTCAAAATCTTACAGGTTCAATTCTTTTTCAAAGCAGTGAGGGGAAACTGTCTTAGAAAAAAGGATAAGGCAGCCACCTAGCCATTCACATGGCAAATTTTAATAAGTCTGGATTCAGATACAGATGTAACATTAAAAAGAGCATCTATTATTGAATTATCTTGTTTTTATGCACATATGCCTACAAATAGTCTTCCTTCCACATACGTCATCATTTCAAGCTAAATTCTGCATCTCTCAATTTCAAAATGATTTGAGAAGTTGCTGACCTTTATTACTATTTGCTCTTTGCAAATAGCTAAGTAGTGCATATTGTGGCCAGTCAGGCCCTGGAACAAGGCCCAAGCTACTGTGTGCACGTGTGTGTGTGTGTGTGTGTGTGTGTGTTAAATAATGCATGGCCCCAAGCCCAGGACGGGCCCTTTGATAAAGTACAGCTTCATGGTACATGCATAAGCAGCTCCAGCCATATGCAGAAAAAAAAAATTGATGGTGGAGATAAAGTCTTAGCAGCTGCTTTATGTCTATGTGTAGGTACGTATGCATGTGTGTGAGAGCACAGGAGTGTGAAAGGTTTATGATATTGCTTTATTTGTAAGTATTTGATTAAATGATATCAGGATGTGCTTAATTTTTGAAATTTACTCCAGAGTTGGTAATTGGGCCCTTTCTTAGCTTGATTAGTTGGCATCATCAAGAAGAACTATATGCTTCTTATTATATATTATTATAGACAGAGAACTAACAGAAGAAATGATATAATTGGAGTGAAGTATTGCCAAGAGCAACTGTGAAGATTCTCTGTAGGTGTGTGAACAAAATATATAAAAGGTTGTTTTATGGTGGAAATGTGAAGGGCTGCCAATCAAGGTCCAAGGGTCCAGTGTTTCTGCTACTGACTGACCTGTCTCAACCTAATGTTCTATTCCTTACATCAGGGCAAAATATGGAGAAGATGAAAAAAAGACATGACCCAGACACTTCAAAATAATGCTGATCGAACCTTTGTAAAACTCCTCTGCTTCCACGTATTTTCTCCATACCAGTGTGCTCATATTTCCAAGTTTCTGAACTTTTATATTTTTCATATAGTTCTCTGAATAAAGTCATTCAGCTCATCACCACGGTCCAAAACTGTCACGGCGAAAAACCCAATCTTCCCTCTCTAACTCATTAGACATGTCACTCTCTCTTTATCTGCCACCCACCTTCTTCACCTCCCCCCCGACTTCTATCATCCTCCCACTTTCTTCTTCCTCCCTCGCACCAACTGCAACCCCCTCATGCAGTCATAAAGAATAGGCAGTGGGATATACAGGAAGAGACAGAGAAACCCCTATCTCTTTTTGTTGCCGCTTTAATTTACTTTGTACATTAATATTTCAGGGCCCTCTGCAGGCTTGGTGCAGGAACCAGTGGGAGCTTCGGTGAGTGTTGATGAAATTGTGTGTATGTGTGTGTCACATTCCAGCTGTAGGAGGGGAAGGATTAATATTTTAACGGGCCTTATTGGAGACCCCTCTACCGGCTCAACCGAACCACCATGGCACGGGTGCACAGCAGCTCACCACTTCACCTCCCTGCTCCAACCTTTGTGCTGGGGTCTCCACTCCTGCCCTTTATTTCCATCTTTTTACAATATCTAATTTGTCTTTCGTTTCTGCCTTATTTTCTCTAAATAATCCTAAGAGTTACCTTGCTTTACCTTCTTGAAGCAAATGTTAATAAAAAGTCACATCACACGTTAAAAACATGGTTAAGAATTTGTCACTGTTTGACATAATAATGAATGTTTGGATTTCTCTTGTCCATTTTGTGCGCAATAAATGAACAGGCTCAAATTCTTTCTTTTCTTGATTGTCTTTTTGTCATAGAATGTCAACAATGCTGAAAGACTAGTTTAACCAGACTTACATGAGGAACATCATGTTTACAACAATGAAATATCTGATACACTTGAATTAATATTAAGATTTCAACAAAATAAAAGATTACAGATGAGGCTAAATACAGGCAAAGTCTGGCTGCACATGAAGATGTGAGGTAAAAAAAGGAAAAATCTGTATGCAATTTGGAAGAGTTGGTATTGGATTTTGAAGTTGGAAGGGGATGATGAGGATGCAGGGGGAGCTTTTATCACAGATCAGTGGGTCTCAGAGCGGGGGACTCCAAGTCTCTGCATCACGGGTGCCCAGCAGGAGGCCATATTGAAATGAGGTGCTTTTCCCCGGGCTCTTAGCCACCCCTGACATTTGAGTGTGTGTGCGTGTGTGAAGTGTTTAGCATGAAGGGTGGGGGCTTATGTTTCCGCCCAAAGACCCAATTGCCTCCGCTCCCCTGCTACTTGTTCCTCCTTTTCTACCCCTACCAGCCACCACTGGCCTTCGATTGGACCCAGTTTCTCATTTACCTATTCATTTAAAAGCAAAAAATGCCTACTGAGATCCAATATGGGGTTGAGGTAGGGGGGCGCAAGTGGGCCCTCAGCAGGGGTGAAAAACACAGCAACAACATGATCAAGAGGAGGAGGTGGGAAAAGGTGGAGGATACCCAAACCATACAAAGGACAGGGTTTCAACTGTCTTTCCAGTCTGCATTTCCCTTCCACCTTCAACCTCTTCTCCTCTCTCTCTCTGTCCCTCCATCTATTTCTGACTCTCTTTGCAGTCTTTCTCATCACTTTTTCCTCTGTTTTTCATTTTTTTTCCTCGCTGATGCTCTGCTCACTCAGGTGTTGCTGTGATTGGGATGTACAGTCTGTTTGACCCTGCTGCAGAGTCAAAGCAGGTGTTCCTACCAGGCTCAGTGTGCGCAACGGTAGAGGTGCCTGTGTCTGTGTGCTTGTGTGTGTGTGTAGGGGGCTGCTTTTTAAAGGAAGCCACCCTTCATCCAAATGCCATATTTCACACATTTACTTTTCCTTTCTCTAGCTCGCCTAAAAGACTTCCAAGACTCTAAAAGCCAGCAGAGCCCAACTTCTTAAAGTTGTTTTTTTTTTTTACGGGTTTCGAAAGTCAGAAGAAGCACTTTGTATAAAGGAAAAGGTGGCTAGCCCTGAGTAGCAGCGCTAGCAATGTATGACATGTTTTATGCATGGCTGTTGGGTCTCTCAGGTCGAGGAGTTTCACATCAACAAAGTGTGGAAGGTGAGAAGCATACTGGCAGAGGGCATTTGGCGGGGGGGTGGGGGGGGGGGCACTAGGGAGAAAAGGTGAGGATCAAGTAAACACTTGTGGATTCTAGCATTAAAGCAAAGTTATTTATCTGATGCAGACTAATGCGATTGTAATCAAATATCAAAATATGTGATCAAGTATATTCACTTCTCTGTTTATTAGAATTTTTTTTTACCATTTTTTAGTTCAAGAAAGCAGCACTGGATTTATTCAGGGTTCAACGGTGACAACATATGACAACGGACAAAAGTACCATCCTTCTTAGTACCCACTTTACCTGCTCTTCTGAGGATCTGAGACCAAAACAAACAAAATCGTCAGCATTTCAAGTAATGAACTGTAATAAACCCACAAAACTGTGACAAAAATGTCACTGGATCTTTTCTGAAGAAATCCAAAAACATTGAAGACGCTATTGTGGGGGTTGAAAGTTTCTTCTCTGATGAAAACATCAACTGCAGACCGTCTTACAATGCTGAGAGCACTTAAACAGGCTTTACTCTGATCTACCACCTTTTATCTATTCAAGGAGACACAAGTGCAGCCTCACACACTGTACCATGCTAATTGCAAAGATGACACAGTTTCTAGAATATAAATAAATCAAAGAAAAGAACACTTTATGCCTTATTTAATGTTATTTGCCTGCTACTTCACAAAAATGCTCTATTTAATCTAAGGGAAGACAAGAAAACAAATGAGGGGAAAGTAATTTAGTAACTCAGATTACCCTGACGGCCTTCCACATTAGCTCTTAAATAGCCAAGATCTTAATCAAAATTCTAATACTGAAATGGTCATTTTATTCCTTGGTAAATTAAAATCAAGTGTATTCCTACAAAAGTTTACTAGGGCTTGCTTTTTATGCCTGCTTTCAATCCTCTCCCCCAGTATGGGATTGCTTGTTTTGCTGATGGCGTGTTTCAGGGTTACACTCCCTGTGAATATTTAAGGTGTCAAAATGGTAAAAGAGCAGCGTTTAGTACAACATTGTCCTAAAACACTGCAATCAGGAGACAATTTCATGTATGCAAAACAGGAAGTACAAGCGGACCCCCTCGCTTACAGGTTTGACAGAGTACCTCTCTCTGTTGAATACATTACTGAATGCAAAGAATGAGAGCAAATGAATGCCTCTCACTTCCGTACCACCCTGGCCTCATGGCAGCTTGGATGCAAAACAGGTGTTCATCCCCATTTATTTTTCATCTGTGCGAACGGATATCCACTTCTCTGCCCACCATGAGACAACAGTGAACACATCTTCTACCTGTAGTAGCTGCCTACACACTTTGTTTGTGCCTCCACACAACATGTAGAAATAATATCTGAGGCCAAAGAGTCACTTTTTTCAGTTTTAACAATGGTTTTAACGTTCACAGACAAAAAACAGGCTGTGAGACGATGGATGGATGGATAAGTGGGTGGATGGATGGATGGATGGATGGCTGGATGGATGGATGGATGGATGGATGGATGGATGGATGGATGGATGGATGGATAGATAGATAGATAGATAGATAGATAGATAGATAGATAGATAGATAGATGGGTCAAGAAGGACGCCTGTCCCCCCTTAAGTCCACCGTATCGGCAAGTGGTGACCCTGGACGTGAGGCTATTGTCTAGGCTCCTTATCATAATGTAGGCAGTGTTGTCTTCTCCATTACACCTTGGCCATTCAATTAGCCCCCATTTCCATAGTAATAGAGCACAACGTTGGGTCAAGACTGACAAGGGGAAGACAAGAATGGTCAAAGGAAGAGAGGAAGACGGACAAAGGGATGTGGACTTGCAAGCACAACAACTTCAGCCCTTAACATGGCTACAGCATGAACTTTTCAGGGGTGGACATTCTGCATGAAGTGGACACAGATGGTACCAATGCGACATTTAAACATGGAGCTGTGGGCCAAAGATTGCTGTCTTTGAATATCCTTCGTGTCACCTTGAAATCCAACTGTTCCAACCGATGGATGAACTTTGTAAGGCTTGTTTTTAAAAGGGAAGAATTTATGTAGACGTAAAACTGATGTCTGAAATTTGTCTGCTTCCATAACAATGGTGGTAACTTAAAATGTCAAATATTAAATCAAAATGATTATTAAAAACAACCAAAGTGAATGGGTAAGAAGGAAAAAAGGAAGGAATCGGAATGGAGCATTTGGTAAACTGCAGATTTTTAGAGTATTGCTTTAACCAGGACGTTTAATCACTGTGGTGCGTGTTTAACTCTAAATTACTGTATTGTATCATTAAAAGTTTCAGTTGACAGATTCACCACTCAGTCTGATTCAGTTCCCAAAGTGAACGCATGAGTACACTGTAGCAAATGTGTGACCATTCCCATCCATGCTGTCACCCATATTCTCTTTTAGCAAATATTGCTAAATCTTGCTACGTAGTTCCACTCATATTATCACATTCTTGATATCTACATGGAGGACTGTCAAAGGATCTGCTTTGTCTTTTTCCAAAATCAGGAACCCCAACTGCTGTCAATGCCAATTTTAGCTGTCCCCTTTGGTTTACATTATTTACCTCCCCGATCACATCTTGTGGTTTCCTTTATTGACAAACCTCTATTGAAAACCGCTCCCCAAATAATCTAAGTGTTGGTTTGGTGAAATTGTTGCTCCAACATACACAATACTAGAAAAAGCTAAAGGAAGTCTCTTTGGTTGTTCTTCTTGTTGTATTTTTGTGTTCCTGTTCCAGTTATATCATATAGGAGATAATGGCAAATATGCTGAAAGACAAGGGCCCTCACACTGATCTCACCCTTAATTTGGAGCAGTTTTAAGTTGTAGCCATAAATTCTCACATTTTTTTAACTTTCCCTCTCCTTGATTGTACCCATTTAAGAGCCAGGGCCACGTCTCGTGCCATTTATCCAGTGCCTCCCTCTGGTCCCTGTCTGCATTTTGTCCTCTTGCCACTTCCTGGCTTTGTACCTATGTGAGAGGGGATGAGATTGTGTCAGCAAAAAAGACAGAGAGAAGGGTGAGGACCAAAGAAGAAAGAAGGCTAAGAAACAAGGGAAAGCATGCAGATGCAGGTTCTATCTCGTTTACAATATGCAAATACTGTTGCCTTTGTGATATGCAAATGAGAGATTACAGAGCGCTAATTAGGG
The DNA here is from genome assembly GCF_901000725.2 of Takifugu rubripes. Taxonomy (NCBI): domain Eukaryota; kingdom Metazoa; phylum Chordata; class Actinopteri; order Tetraodontiformes; family Tetraodontidae; genus Takifugu; species Takifugu rubripes. The sequence continues at coordinate 1,572,013 of NC_042291.1, read as the reverse complement.
TCAAAAGAACTGTTCACGTCAATTAGAGGAGAATGAAAAAAAACGATCCCTACTCTTGCTGGCCCCAGCCCCCTTCCCCTGCCATGGATATCCTCAGCTTTTGTCTTAAAAATGGAGACATGAAAAAGACAAATAATGAGAGACATGTGTACAAAAGGCAGGGCAACGTGTGGAGAACCAGCATGCATTTTCCTTCTCTCCCCCCCGCAGTAGAAGGAATACACTTTGTGGTTTTGGATGTGATGTACCGGTATATACTGTAGAGATAGAAATGTAAGGGACAGCATTTTGATTGCTGCTCTTTTGTGGCCCAAAAACTTTTAATTAACCAATATTTTTAAAGCTGGGTGGTGCACGTATTTTATTACTTTAATTCATTTGCTTTACAGGTATACAGCATACAGGAAAGGGGATAAGAGAGATCAGGAGGTGGATGACAGAAACAGGCCCACCATTTTTCTTTTTCCACTGTCCCTCTTCCTTCTATCACTCCCCACTTTGTCAGTGTCTGTCTAGAGTGTGCAGAAGGAACATGCTGTTATATTTGCATTCTAATGACCCCTCCAGTGGCCCCCAAGGCAGGGCCCTTTGCATTACCCAGAGATCAATTAGGGCCAGGGCCCAACGTCTACTGTGCCCCATTTAAAAGCCCCGACCAGCTTACTCCTTTACTGTCACTTCCCCCCGTTTCTCCCACATGTGCCCTTCCTCTGCATCCTACCTAGACATGTTGTCGGCGTTGCTGCAAACCTCAAACACCAGAGAGGACGCCTACAGTTGCAGGTTAAACATCCGGATCCTCCAAATCTTTCCAATTTAGTCTCACGTTAGTAAACAGGTGACGGTTTACTACTATTTCTATTTCTATATATTGTATGTTGAAGCTCAAACAAACTAAATTCCTTGTCACAATTAATTTACAGGATCAATTTACAGTTATGATTATGAGTTCTTTTGTATCTTTGTTGCCTGTCAGACCTACACAAAGTCCAGATTGTGAAGTAAATAGCATCAATCAGCTCTAAAATAACTTGGGGATACACCAAGTTATTTTACATCTTTCCTCCACATTTTGAATGTCAGTTTTGAATCACAGAATTAGAAGCTGCTCTGATTTTTAAAATAGTAATTTCTGAAGCTTTAGCTCAGTCCGCCAGTAAGTAAAACCAGAGGAAATCATGAAGCAGCAAAATCCCACCTCAAGATCAAGAAAATTCAGCATTAAAGTTATCCATATTCTTGACAAATTGTGAGGTAACAAATTAAAACGGTATTCTTAATCTGACAGTAAATGCAGCCAAGAATTCGTGCTCCCAGTCTTGACAAACAAAACCAAAACTACACATGAAGAACAACTATATATCAATGAAAATAATATACATGCTCAGTGTTTACATAATGATCTGCATTATTTCATGCATTTTTTCAACAGCTGGCCATATACAAATCAGTTTTCTTCCTATATAGCATCACTTTTGAACCATTTCATCTTGTAAATGCAATATTTAAACAGATAGTAATGTGTGCCATTGACATTTGGAGAAGTCAGGCAAACATTTGTTATGTCCAGTTCCATAGCATCGATTAAGTTAGCGCTTCAAAATCAAACGGTTGCTCTAAATCATTTCGTGTTCCTGATTTAGCATCAATTCATTTGACTCAGGAATTCAGAGGGAGGAAAAGGAAAAACCAAAATTATCCACGAGACATTTGATGACCTTTGAATGTAGATTTATTGCACAATGTTCACTAAGATGCTCAAGTTCAAGGATGGATGAGAAAATACATTTGAACCTAGTGGAAAGTATTGAATTGAATTTTTCTATTTTGCCACTTTGACTGTATCTAATGTTTAACCTTGTTCTTTTTGCTATAGCAGGCATAAAAAAAAATAAGTCTAAGTAAAAGAGAAAGTCAACTTGCCAACATCTTTATCCCGATGAGTCATTCTGACAGCACATTTATGTCAAACGTAATGTACAAATCACCAATTACAGCAGAATTTGCTGCCTTACATGTACTTTTTTGGATATGTCTGCTTTTTAACCACAATGTCACAGAAAATTGTCAGCGGTGATCTTGATGTTGTTTCACATCTGGAACATCTGACCCTGAAGGACATTTTAAGATGCCAAGATTCTGGTTTCTAGACAGAATGTTAAGTTTAAAGTTAATTATAGTTGTTTATTGTTTCAAGAATCATGTTAATTTAGAATGATATTAAAGGTAGTAAACTTCAATCTTGTTTCTCTATTGTTTAACAATAAGGGTTTACAGTAGCATTGCAAATGTTTGAGCATCTCTGGTCAAAATGTCTGTTTTTGTTTAATTAAAATGAATACATTAAAATTTATTAATCAAAATGTCTGTTTTAACTTTATTTTGCTTGATTATAGAGCGAAAAAGTGAATGAAGCACACTGCAACAAATGCGAAGCCCAGGAGGTTTGATCTCTGAGGTATACTGTTGACCTTTGACCTCTTTTAGCCTGTTAGGGTCAAGGCTTGATCACAGTGATCAGGAAAGCTCATGAACACCCATACTCCTCTTTTACCCCAACAATTAGTAGCCATGTCTTCCTCAAAGACAGTTGTCTAGAGCACAATGTTTGTCTTTGTCTTCTTGCCACCTTTAGAAAACAAAATAAACTTGTCTTTTATAGAGTCTGTAGCATGTGACATGCTATAATAGGAAGAGGAGGTGGATTTTACTTTAACACATTAAAACTTGATGAAGCCACAGAACTATAAGTGAAACAGTTACTTGTCTTTTATAATTAATAGTCACTGTATCCCAAATTCAAGCATATTTTGAAAACGACCAATTAGCAGAACAGCTAGAGTTGCGTGTTGTGTGTCCTGCACAATGCAGATCAGTATCTGAAACTGAAAGAGGGCTATAAAAGGTGTGCGTTGGCACAGTGGTTTTCTGTGCAAACGTACCACTCAGACACAACAGGAGCGAAGCTGTTCTTTTGGATTTCCACATTTCTATGTTTGTCATTTAACCCTTTCCAAAACACTTCTTAACACTGTTTTACATTTAGTTTTGACATGTGAGCACTGTCTTTCTCTCTATCTCTCCCCCCTCTCTCCAACACACGCATACACACGCTCACACACACACACATGCGCGCATTTCCTGTCTCGATAATAGAGGTGGTGGAGGAGATGTTCTCCTGTGTGGCTGGTGACTTGTTTCCTGCTTGTCTCCTGCCTTCTCATCTTTACACTATAAGTCTTTTTCCTATTCTCATCAGCCGTTAATCAAAAGCCAGAGATGGAAAGTGTAGAGTAAAGAAAGTTAAAGGGCAATGTTTAAGGATTATTTAATTTTGTACATACAGTATATGTATCAGAGGCATAATCCATTGTGAAAACAACATTGGTTGGTGTTACAGGTCTGCTAACATTAATTAATGAATTAATGTTAACCTCTAACAAACTGTCTGTTTTGGTGTATTTTTGGGCTTATTCATGCATCAAAGGTTGAGTCAAATATTGACATTTTGCTTTAAAAACAATATAGCTTAAAATTCAATTAAATAAACTCCTCCAAAAAAGTGACTTGACAAGAATCTGTGGTTTTATTATTGTTGTCTGATTTTCAAGTTAGATTCAAATCAAATAAAAAGGTATAAAGGTCAATTGGGCCATTTGAGTCTAGCTGTGTTTTTCTAATGAGAGATTATAAATAAAGAATTCTGGAGAGTGATCAATTGCCAGCATTTCTCTTACAAAGACATGCACTCAGGCCGACCCGTTACTTTGTTAAACTCTGAAAAAGGGCCAACATCTGGTTAGCTGCAAAAGTTAAGTCATTGTGCAAATCACTGGATTTCTGGGGCCTGCTGATCGCTAGCATTGATTTTCACCTCTCCAGTCAATTAGATCAATGCAGCATCTTTAGGGTCTGCTTAGCCATGTGTCAACTGTCACTGTTTGCTCTGCCTTTCATTTGTACACAGCACATGCTGCCACTGCACAGATGGTAACCTATACAATCCATGGCAGCCTAGAGAACAATGATCTAGCTAGAAGGAGAAGGAACACTGACCGAAACTCTTAAAAAAGAGACCTGCAGTAAGAGCGTACACCAATTAATAAACAGAAACTTGTTCTCGAATTTTGTAGTTGCTTGACAATATTCAACATTTGAACTGATTCAATCAATAGCTTTGTTCAGAGTTTGGTTGGCAACTTTAGCCAACTCGTACTGGAGCGAAGCAGCAAAATTCCTTCAGAGAATTCTTTTCATTAAAATATGTTGAGGTGCCTCTCGCAGACAACAGAAGCTCTAACTGAAAGGAGTGTTGCCGTAATGAGTTTCCAAAACAGGCTGCAAATGCGGACCACATGCCAACACTGCAGTGCGGCTACCTTGTGACCTCCTTGCCCCTCAGCAGCCAGCCTGTGTGCACACACTCTCACAGACACGTACTTCAACCTCATCCCAACAACAGCTTACAGAAAGACCCTGGGAGACCGACACCCCCCCATCTGCCCCTGTACACCCCATTCTCCTCTTCTCCATCCACTCCCACTGACCCCCTCAGCAGCGGGCCATTGTTTACTTTCACTCTCCTTCACGGCCCTGCTGGTCTGGGGGGGCCGGGCCGAATCGTTACATTATTGTCTGGTCCTCCCTTGCTTCCCCCTCCCCTGCCAACCTGGCCTGACCCCATTCACAGACCTCAAAAGCACCATCTGTATGACCCAACAGTCAGGGAGTAAGGGAGAGAGGGACAGTGCAAGAAGGGGAATGAAAACAAGGCGGGGAGAAAGAGGATGACGGCTGAGAATGGAGGGACAGGAACTGGAGAGAGAGGAGAGGCATCTCAAAGGGTGCAGCACTGGCACTCCTAAAGTATCCATCAAAAAGTTTTCACCATGTGAAACTTTTCTGCTACTTTTCTTTCTTCAGACATGGTGCCTATTGATTTTTTCACCCTCTCCTTTTATATATTCCTTTAATTTCTACTTTCCGAAATCTTCTAATCCCACATGCTTTGTGTGTATTATACTTTCCTCCAGACTATCCTCTAGTACTTGACCCGCTTCTGTGCCTCTCCATCTTTCCCTCCATCACCCTCCTCCTGCATTCGTCATCTTGCTATAGTGTTGCACAAGCATTCCAGGGCCTCTTGTCTGCCCACATATGTGAGGAAGGGGGATTTTCCCATGGGGCCGCAGGTGAAAACTGGGACTCACTCTGTTCGCTGAGGGACGCCATCTGTCCCTGTTGCTTGAGGGGAGTCCTGTCACCCCTCCTTTTCCCTCCATCCATCCATCCCACCCTCTGTCCATCCACTCCCCGCTGCTCCCTCGTGCTGAATCACCCAGGAATGTTCTCCCTCTCTCCCTTCCCCCTTTCTCCTCCTCATTCTCCCCCTGTCCCATCACTAATTCATTCCTTGCTCTCCCTTCATTTTCCTCCCACCGCCCCACCCACTCTGCGTGCTTTCCAACTCACCCCACCCATTTGTCACCCATCTCTCTCTGTTTCTAATCAATCATCCATTTATGACACCAGTGGCAAAATTATTAAATTATCATATATTTACGATGAGCCTAGTGAGAACCTAGTGATACTCTTTTAATTGCCAGCACATGACCTCCAATTATGTGTATCAGAGTATTATTTTAATATTTGAAGGCAATGAAGTCAACTGAGTGTGACATTTTCCAGACACTAAAACACTATTATGCATACAGTGACTGAGATTTATATATATATATATAAATATACACTTAACAAGTAGTAATGGATAGTATGGAGTTTCATGGTTTTCTTTTTTTAGGGTAGATTTTGGACAATAAAAAAAAAACACTTTAATATCTTGTCGCCCTGTCACAATAATTGACACAGTTAAAGAAAATGAAAAAGAAGTAAAAAACACAACAAACAAATCCTGAGGCGAGCATGGGAACCAGAGGGAGCTCCTCTGAGGTGCCGCGCGCCTCGTGTCTGCAGACCCAGGCCCAGCTGTCAGTGTCCGTCTTTGCCCTGGTTCTGACTGCTGTGATGCCCAACGGTCACAAGAGGACAGTGAGGACAGTGAGGGCGCACTTTCACATGGGAAACCGATAGAGGCGCGCAGACAAACAACGCGGAGCAGCTAAGTGTGAAACCTCCAAACTGTCACAGCGAGTGTTAGAGGGCGAGTGCACGGAGCTCCGTCTCCAAACCCAGCAACCCCACCCCTCTTCTCTTGACCCTCACACTTCTTCCCCTCAACTCTCCCATCCTATCAACGCTCCTCCCTGTCTCACCCCCCCCCCCCCCCCCCCAAACTCACACACACCATCATCACCCCACAAAGCATCCAGACAGACACACACCATCATTTTTACACCAGCCTAACCCCTCCACCCCCCAACTCCGTCTGAACACACATACACCTCCACGCCCCCTGTCAATCAGCGACCCGGGTGTCACGCAGTCACAGACTCTGTCGGAGAGAAAGGGAAGGAAAAAATGGCAGGAAAAGTGTCCATCAGTCACTTTATCACTCTGAGCCCTCCCTCTGGGTGGTGGCACAAAGAGGGAAAAGAAAAAAGAGTGAGGGAGACAAACGAGAAGGAGATATGGATGGAAAAAAGTAGAGGGATTGATGGCAAGAGGTGGATGTAGAAGAGAATTTAAGTGTCCCATTTTCTCACTGGCTGACCGCACAAAGAACCAGGCGGGACACTCCACTGGGGTTATGCTTTTTTTTTTTTTTTTGCTTGGGCCTCACTTCGATCCCTACCCCCCTGCTCCCTCGGTCTCCCCTCCAATGACCCGGCCTCGATTGTTTCCCATTGCTCTGTCAGCTCTGATTGTTGCTGACTGGTTAAATGGCAAATACCAAAATGGCGGGGCTAGGGGTCGAAAAAAAGTGAAAAAGAAAAAAGGTTGGTGACGATTTGTGAAAAAGGACAACGGCGGTGCTCAATACCCCCTAACCCCCCACCCCCCCAGCCCCAAGATATCAACCTCTTTAACCTAATTAAACAAATAGAAAGGGATTGAGATTGTTGGTGGTTTGAGTTATTTTTGAGGATGTGGTGAGATACCACCCCCCCCCTCTATCAAAGAGCAATTGAAGATTTAGATTTTGGATCAGAGGACAATGCAAAATGATCACCATGACACACAAAAATAAGTGGTTGTAACAAGATTTACTGCATCGGAAAATAACAATAATAAACATTTAAACATTAACACATTACAGTCATATATAATATATCATCATAAGATGTATGGAGAATAACAATTAACCACCTGGCAGATTCTCTGACCCCTAACAGTAGTTTAGTCTAGTGGATCTTTTGCAGACCCTCTTACAGGCCACAATTTCCTCAGTGGAAGCCTGAATGGCCTAACTATCGGACTTGGATGAGAGATAAGTGTTTAAAGACCTGTTCCTGATCAATTATGCAAGCATATCCATTCCCAGCGCTCACTTCCAATCAAACAGCTAAATAAGCCGTGGATGGTTTGGATGGACCTTTTGCTCTAATTGGACAAATGGCTTACCTAATTGATCATCGATCGATGATCAATAGGTAACATGTGTTCTTGTTCTTCACAAGGCAGGTGATTGAAAGCCAGCTATAAAATCAGGGAGATAGTTTGACATAAGCCAATAGGCTCTCATCGCTACTGTAAGAGGGGTATCATGAGGCACACGGGGAAAGTGAAAGGCTGCTTATTCCTTCCTTCACTGCTGGCTTGTCCGCTTAAGCCATATTGATACTACTGGTTGGACATTTTTGTCTCCTCCTGAGTATCAGTTTGGGCTTCATGTCGACTTTTGCACATCAAAAATAGCTTCAGTCAAATAGGGAACTTCTGCAGATGACAAAAAAAGATTTGACACACCAGAACTAAGGCCTAGAATAAAGCGTTTAAAAATTTTGTTGCTTTGGTTACTTTTGATTGGCCAAGATAATGTCAATTAAACCCACAAACCAGCCAACTGATGTGTTAAATACCAAGAAAACACATTCTGACAATTAAAAGTGAACTCTTTCCAAACAGACAGTGTTCAGTTGAAGGTGCAGAAGAAGTGGTGCCGTTGAGCTGCTCCACACATTGAGCAGTGAAAAAGTGTCCCAAATGCTGCCAAACAGTTCTAAACAAACAAATGAATACATTGATGGGACTTTATATTACTAAACCCTCTACCTCTGAAATGAAGTGTACCGATAGACTCCGGAACCATTTGCTTAAACAGACAGAAGAGAGTGTGGTAAGACTGGATGCCAAATTGGGAAAGGTAAGGGGGCAATAGGGAGAGGCTGCACTCAAATTTGTTTCTATGTGCCACTAGATATGTGTATCACTTATCAGTCAAGACACCTGTTTGAAAGTGGGCTAGTGTGTGTGTTCGTGGCGAGGGATGGGTGGGTGGGGGTGGGTGGGGGGGGATCTCAATGACCAGGCAGTCCTGAGAGAATAGGGAGACATCATTGTGAATGATGTCCTTTGATGTGCAGCTCATGGATACTCTTGAAAGGATCCTGGCAGTGATGCGGACAGAGAGAGGAGACACTTCAACCAGGCATCAGTAGGGCTTCGTCCTCAGGCTCAGGTACCTATACTTGCTCTGTTTCTGAGCCAGCTCTATTAAATATGAAACACTAAGACAAAAGGAGGTAGACTGAAAAGGGAGGGAGCGGGGGCCACAAAGGGCACCACTCAATGCCTTTGAAGAGCCACTGAGACAAGCGGAGTCGTGAGCACAAATACATGTGCCTCGCACGTATAAACATACACACGCAAACCCTCCGAATGAATGGGTACAGCAAATATCCGCATTTGCATCTTCTGTTTTTGATCACTTTTCACAGATATATCACAAAGGGAACATTGTTCATGAAATTAGACCTAAAAGCCTCAATAGGAGATGTTAATACATGCATAATGTGAAGTGGTGGAGGTGTTTCCATGGACATTAAGACAGCTGTGATTAAAGCATCCTTAAAGGTTATGAGCGGGTGAGATGCGTAGCAGCAAAGATAGATGTTTTCCATTGCAACCAATTTAGGAAATAAGCAACTAATTGCACTATGGAGGTTTTTAAAAGGAGGGACCAGGGACATGCCCTGACTTTTCCAATTTATGTCTAATCAGTCATGGCATTTTCTCTATAGCAGGATGAGAAGCTGCAAAATAAAAATATATTGAGCAATTATTGTGTATGTGTGGGTATCGTTTATATCTGAGAAACCTTTTATCAACATGTTATAACAAAACATCCCTCTTCAACACCACCACGTTAAAGGCACCCTTCGTTTAAATCTGTGAAATGGATACAGTGATTACAAACTTCAGGGATTCTCATTGCTACAACAAAAGTTAAGGCCACATTTTCAGAGAACACTTCCGTTATAGGAGGAAACGTCAGTGACACAGACTGATAACTTCACCTCTCAGTGTGTCTTAAACCAAATGACCCCTATCAGAGAACCTTCAATGGGCTGTCTTTGGACAACAATCAACAAAGTGCTCCTCCCTGACCTTTAGCGACTCAGCAGGCTCAGTCCAATCACAAAGTATTGACATTATCCACCACGCGCCATTTATAACTTCAGCTGCTTCTCGCCTCAAAGGTCCAGTCCAAATACCAGCACAGTCATGTTGTATTGTGGTTGAGTTTCAAGGAAATTAGTGGGTTGTACAAGAGATGGGGTAATTTATTGAGTTGGGCAATTAGATGTATTTGTTCAGTTGAGCTTTGCATTATTTAGTCCTCATTGGAACACACAAACAGAAAGACGACTTACTTCTAACTATAATTCGGTTATCAGTATAAATGTCTGGATGAGAATGACTTGTGTATACCCTCCTAATTTCTTGTCATACTCGACGCATTCATCTTCCACTCAAAGATTTTGACAAAACCTACTGTACTCCATCATGTACCCCTCTGCCAAAACAAAATGAAAACCCATGAGGAGCCGTGGCTGCTGGAGTGTCGTGCTTTAGTCCTGGAGGCCTTGTGAATCCTACCAGATCACCCTTTTCAACCCCATCTGGGGGCGATCCATCTCAGCAGGCCCAGCCAGGCTCCATTACCCCCAGACGAGCTGTGAAATGTCTATTATGCATTTGCAGGCGTGCGGTGGGGGGGGGGGGGACTCAGTGACGGTCATCAGCACATGTTTGAATACAGAGTTAGGGTCCCTAATGCAAATACAACCAAACAATATTATTTCATCATGGTGGGAGAAATATAGGCAATAATAAGGTCTACTAGCCAGTGATGGTGGCGTTAGTATATAATGCTTAAAATATTTGTTTCCATTTAAAAAAAAAAAAACAGAATTGTAGAGATATACGTAGTTAAATAAGTCTAAAAGTTTAACTGCATGCTAGCATTCAGCTATTGACCTAACTTTAATACTAAGAAACTAGAAGGGGGTATATTTTGTAAGTCTGTGACTTCTTTGCTTCCAAAATTTCTAATGTATTTGTAATTTTAAACATCTGTCAATGGTATGATAATAAAGATAAAGATTAGAGGAGTATCTGAGTTCCAGCACATTAAATAGGAACTCAACAGATGGCTGATAAATTGTATCGCGAATATTAACATTTCATAGGAGTATGTCGTATTAAATTGACTAGGAATTTTGAGAGGAACAAAGAGATAACCCTTTATTTAATAAAGCTATGTTAACTCTGTTTAAACTTTCTATTGCTGACCACTAAAAGAAAATAATAAAAATTCAGTCTTCATCTCCAGTCCCTTGTCTCTGGGATGGAACATAATTACATGTCACAGTATCAAGGATTACATGACATCAGTAACATGGAGGAAGTGATAAAGACCAATACAGGGGAGAAGACAAGAAGAAGAGAGCCGCATCCTGCGAAAGGCCTCTCGTTAGCACTGAAACAATGTCGGCTTAATGCCAAGAACAAGGGCTTGCTTGTCACACCTAAAGTGCTTTGCATTAATTACACCCCATATACTGTACACTCTATTATTAAGACTTCCAGAAGGAGTCAGCACACACTCTTTGATAATTAAAACATGATGTGGCATTAACGGAAAGTATTCAAGAAATTACAAGTCTGTTGTTTATTTATTTATTTAATCCGAGTTTTCGATTTAACACTCCATAAGGCAGAGAGAAGCAATTTTCTTACTTCAGCGGGTCAGTAAAAAGACAGGTAACTACCTCACTGGTGCAAATTACATTTCAAATCTTCTCAGGCTCATGAAGGGAAATTCCATGCTGTGCTCGCCCATAATGAATCCTTTTCTCCCTTAAAACTATTTTGAAGAATGGTGCCTGTGAGTACAGAGCTTTTATGTGTGTTTGAGAGACAAAGACGTTGGATGTTTGCAGGGATGAGCATCATTTGTGTTGGCACGTGTGTACAGTAGACCTCAGTAAAGCCTGCGTATGCCTGTGCCTTGTTTGTGTGCACTGCGTCTGATGTATCTTTTAGCTGTGGATAGATAAACAGTGGAGACAAACATACGCCGCACCAGTTTAATGACCCATCCCTGTAGAGTCCCTCTACATTCAATTAGCAGTGAGATAATTAATCGGGCCAAGTCTCTGGCTGCTGTGCTGGCTGGCAGACTGGCAGCACGAAGCCAGGTGGTCTTACAGGAAAGTCTGTGTGTGTGTGTGTGTGTGTGTGTGTGTGTGTGCGTGTGTATGTGTGTGTGTGTGTGTGTCTGCTATACAGGATTAAAAACTAAGATAGGCATAGCGTGTGTGTGTTTAAGTTTTCTGTTTTTAATGTGTCTCTATTTGGTCATTTCCTTTGTAGAAACACATACACACACATACACACAATCTTTTATTTTTTTGCCACTTTAAGTTGTATTTATTTCCTTTTTCACTCAAACATCCACTTTATACTGTGTTCCATACGCCCCTGGTGGCCATTTCCTGTCACTACATAAACAGAACGCAGGGGGAGCGCTGGCAATCAATCTTCTCCTGACTGAAGGACAAGCTGCAGCTAAACGCTCACTAGGGGTTCTAATGTGGCATCAAACACCTGTATTGTTTTGCATTGGAAACAGCACAAAACAGTGTTTTTCTGTTAATGTGAGTGAAGGCATCATTTACAAGCTAACTGATTTTTAAGAAAGTCAAAACTAAACCTTGGAGCCGGTTCGCTAATTATTTATTGATGATTAGAGTTCCACATAAAAAGGTAGGAAGGGGGAAAAATGTGAATGTAACACTAAATGATATCTGGAAGGAATCACTGAAGGACTAAATATTATTCAAAGGACTTTTTCATTTGTATTATTGTCCAGGGGGGCGGCAATCGGAAAGAGATTACTAGAAAAACGCAGTATACACATATTTCCATCAAGGAAGCAATCAAATGAAAATTTTATACCAATTTTCGTTGATTTTCCTGATTAGGAATCTTTGTGATAATGATTTTTTCAAAAAGATATCTTGATAAATATCTGCTGTGTACACAAACACAAAACAGACATCGTGTAGTTCAATTTGTAATGTGCAAAAAAAGGTCTCTTTATAAATATGTAGTTTCAGAATGACCAGTTTGTCTCTACATACATTTTCTGATTCACTCTGGGTCTTATGTCAAATATAGAGTCCCCTTTTAGGAGACTCCACTTCTCTCTCAGACTCATCCTCCTTTCCCTTCCTTCTTTTTTCAGCTTGTTATGCAGATTCTCAGATTTACCTCCTTCAACACTTAGACATGGAACTGAACACGCGCTCACACGCACGCACGCACGTGTGCGCGCACACACATGCACACACACACAGAGCTCTGTCTGTACCTCCCCAGGGACCCCAGGGAAGGGCAGAGCGAAGATGGAAATGAATTCAGCCATGTTGCAAGTGGCAACACAAATCTGCATCTGTAATTACCCCGAGAAACACATGGGGAGCTTTCTTTTTCTCTTCTCCTTCCTCCTTCCCTTTTCTTGATCTCCTTCGCCTCTGTCATACCTTTATCATTTCCCTACTTCTGTCTGTCTCACTGAACCTCTCTTCTCCTCCTCCTTGTCTATCTCACACTCCCTCTCTGTCTCAGTCTCAAAGGCTTCTTAAGTGATGCTTGGCAGGCCAATTAAGGTGAGTAGAAGTATGAGCCTGCACATGTGTGTGTGTGTGTGTTTGTGCACATGTTCACACATGGATGAGTGTATTTATGTATGCATCAAACACCTTGCACAGTCCTGCTTATGTCCACACTGTCTGTGTTTGTGTCTGTCTGTTCAAATGTAGGTTTGCGTGTGTGTGTGAGTGTGTGTGTGTGTGTGTGCGTGCGCGAATGCATGTGGTGTCATCTCTTTGTGTCTGGGTCGGGGCATATTCATGTGCTTCTAAGTGTCCCTTCAGGCAAAATACGGCTAAGCTGTCTCTTGAAACAGGATAATATTCTAAATATTGAGCTAAAAACAACTGTCTCTATCTGCGATTTGCCACCGACACCACAAGCAATAGTTGTGGTTCTGAAAAGAAAACCATACGTTCCTTATAGTGACTGGACCTGTCTGTAAGTGCAGGGCTGTGTGTCATTTTGGTTTTAACTCAGACGAACAATTAAACACGGACGTATTCTCCATCTTTGATAGAGAATATACATTTTTACATGGAACAACAGCTGGAATTTTTGATAGAATGGAAATAAAATTAAAATTTGGGGGTTCAAATTTACTCCTTAAATGTGAAAAGCCCCCAACATTAGCACACGTCTATAGGTAACATAACCATAAAGGGAGATTCCTTCAACCAATGTGAGTTGAATTTAACAGGCACATTAATGAAAAAAACAACCAACTTATATGAGCAGTTGGTCGTTATAGTTAAACCTTATTTGAAACACAACAAAATATCCCTTGATCCAAAAGCATCAAGTGTGTTAATTCAGTCAACACAGTGACGCATCGATCATTCATCCAAATTACAAGAAAACCCAGTCTGACTTGTGGTCTACTGTAGGGCACATAGACCGCCAGTGAGTGAGCTCACTACACGCAGGCAGTAGTGCAAATGAGAGTGAAGGAGTGTGTGTGTGTGTTTGGGCGTGTGTACACTGAGATTGTGTGATATGAAAAAAAAAAAAACGGTGGCCTGAATAATGCATGAGCCTTTTGGTCAATGCATTGCGATTTGCTTTAAGGAGGCCTTCTCTCAGCCATTATAAGATTAAACCCAACCTTGGTTAGTCTAGAGTGGCCAGGACATGCGAGAGACCTGTCAACACTGCAGGAACTCGGACCTCATGGAACCCCCACCCCCAGACGTACATGCAGGGTAAAATAGAGTACATTTATCTGACATGTAATATATCCCATCGTGCACACTGACATTACCCTCCTGCACCACGAAACACACGTGCAGTTGGATTTACTGCGGATTTGTTAACGCCTGTTTATGATTAGTTACAGTAGGCGAAGGCCGTAACAAAGGGAAGGAGAATAAAACAGGACAAGAAATCAAGGAATTTTTACACTTGCTAATATTCTTTACTGAGGTCTCTATTTCTCTACTGCTCTTCTTGTATCATATATCCATCTTCTTATTTCTGATGTACCAAATCAATAATCAATTTCTTTCAGAAATGATGGACCTCTCCTGTTTTGGATCTTACCCATAAGGCCTTGACCTTATGAGAGGCTAAAAGCAAGGCCAAGGAGACTGAGAAGATAGGCGAGTCCTGGGGAATTGAGGGTCATGAAATTTGGAATATGGAAAAGTGGGAATGGAAGGAAAAGGCTAAGACTAAAAGAACTAATGAAATCTAAGATGACAAGTTTACACCAAATATGTTCACAGTCTGAAATTTAAATGGAAAAAAATGTTACAAAGATCCAACAAAGATTTTAAAGATCGGAAAGATGTAAAGATAACAGTAAGTGAACTGAATTGACAAAAATGTGGAAGAGAAAGGAAAATAGCATGAAAGAAAAGCACAATTTAACAGAAGCTATATTCCCTGCTTGTTGGTGTGTCACATGAAATGGCAACCCATGAGAACTCCTCCTTATAAGAAAAAAAGAGGAAGAGAAAAGGCGGCAGGCAGTAAAAGAAGAAGGCGGTACTGTGTGAAGATACACCTGTAAAAAATATAAAGCAGAAATAAGGTGAGCTCTCTGTAATGTAACACATTTATACTTGTTAATGTTAATATGTTCAAAAGTGAAACAAATCTTCACACACTGCCTGTCTATATCCTATTTGGTCTCTGAGAGCGCCGCTCCGCTAACGGCTCAGCTCCACCACAATACGCTAACAGCTAGTAAAGCACTGGCTTTACAGCATATAATAACCATATATACAAGGTTTTATTAGCGGATTTTATCATGAACAATTAATAGCAGTTATTTAAATGGCACTTTATTGCTTCTTTTAGCAGCTAGCTGTAATCTTTAAGAAGGAAAGAATCAAGGAGAGATGAAAAGAGAATCAGAAATGTGAGCAACATTAGTTCAGACTTAGATAATCACTAGGACGGCCTTTTAATCTGCCCCTTTCTGTAGTGATGTTAACCTTAGCCCGTGAGAGAAAGTTAAATATTCAGGATACAAGGCAAGCTACTCAGTGTTCAAACAAAGTGCTCTGCCAAGTTCCCACATGTATGTAGAAGTGCTGTGATGAGACTGAGGGTGGCAGCTAGAGAGCGGGCTGGGAAGCGCGAGATGGGATGAGAGCAATAGAGGAGAGAGGGAAAGTATTTTATTATTCACACAAGGCATAATAAACCAGGCATGCTCGGTTAGCAACGTTTAAACTCCCCATGCTGTAGTGGTTAGCCACTAATGCGACAGCAGTGATTTGGACATGTCCTATTAATAGTGCAGAGGAGGTTTCCATGCATAGTAATGCTGATGTGTGAACGCTATTAATAGAACCATATGTTGTGGTTGTGGTTTAAGGGGGAGTCCAGAGGTGGGAGAATGCTTCAAATTTATGATGTGTGTGTGCGTCGGTAAGTGTAAGATAGCAAGGATAGAAGTGAAGGTAAGGAGGACAGAACCGGGGCGGTGCAGTTTGTTGCAGCTGGAAGATTCTGGCGTTCCCTCTCAGCATGGATATTTAATGAGCAGAGACCATCAATGAGGCCCTTTCCCTTTCCCCTCTCCAATCCGAATACCTCTGGTTCTCCACCTCTGAGGGAGCGGCAGAAAAAAAGGACCCATCAAGGGGAATGCAACGCTAACATGACATATTAATCAAGGATTTTATTTTTGCTTGTTTTCCTTTTTACCAACCAGCCTGTATCCCACAGTCAGTCCAGCTGCACTTCTTAAAAAGTATTTTGCGCACGTGAATAATATCTCTGCTGGGTCGAAAGATCGCGCAAGAGCAGACAAAGTAGTACCAGCACAGCATAATGCTGGTTACTTTGCTAAAACAAAATAAAAATGCTAAGAACCTCACTAGCTAACCATGTCATTTCACTTTATTTCCCCCTCTTGGTGTTGATAAATCCATTTCAGGCTCTATATAATGATGATATCAATGTCTTGACAAACGGCTCTGTGGCAGTGAGAGGGGTTGAGTGTATGCGTGTGTATGCGTGGATGTGTGTGGTGGGCATGTGTGCTGACAAAGGTGACTGTTTTCTCTCTCCATATTTTTGCACGTGACGAAATCATTCTCACATTAAAAACAGACATACGCAACACACAACACGCTCTGACACATCTCCCTTCGTTCCACATCTGAAAGGTGAAGTCACTAAAAATTCCACATCCCAAAATGCACCGTTACTAATCATTTGTGTGTTGGCGGGAGCAGGTGTGCGCTAACGTGCTGATGCGCGGACACATATGGATCGTGTGGCGGAGTAGTTTTTGTTTCCCCTGGTGCTTCTGATTGAACAATTTGGTTCAGGGAGTGAAGGAAGGGACGCCAATGCAGGGCCGAGGAGTGTGCTGTGAGTGCTAACGTAAGTAGGTAGGCCTGTGATGCCTTCAGGGATTCGTTTTTTTTTTATTGAAATAAATAGTGGCCCCTCCTGATTAACAGCGTCCCTTTAAGAAAGTGTGGGCTCTCGCTAGCTCGATAGTAGCCCAACAAGAACATGGTAGGAGTAATTGATTTCTGAGGCGATGATGGTGATGGCAGAAGGACCACATACATTATTTGTGTACCATTCCATGGGAGACCTACAGCTGAATGATAGGTGACGGTGAGCTGGTGGCTGTTCGGAGAACTGGATGGTGCGTTTACTGATGTGGTGAGGGTGGTGGTTGTCCAACAACCAAGGATCGGAGAATTTGCCACACTAAACTCACCACAACAGACTTGATGAAGTTTTCAGATTTTAGCTTTTTTATTTTGAAGCAATCAAACAAATAACGTGTTTCCCAGTGCCGGCGTTCCTGTAGAGATAAATATCAAAGCGCTGTCAGGTTCATGTGCACTATTTCTGCAGCAGAGTGGAAGGTGTGCACATTTGCCAGTTGACTGATCCGTGTTTGATCACAGCCCCTCTCCTTCTTCTTCTCAGGCTCGCTGGTGATGTGTGCAGGTGTGTGGTGGTGGTGGGCCGGATGCCGACGGTGTGCGTCGTCAGGCTGTGCTAGTGGGGTGATCATGTCTCAGCATTGATATTCAAATATGCCCTGAAAATACAACCCCTTATGTCAGGGATCAAGGACTCGCCTGGTTTCAACACAATCACTTCACTGTGTATGCCTCTCTCATAAATAAAGGAGCAGCGTTCTACTTCATATCACTGTTTTAATTATTTAAGCATAACCGTGGAGGTTATCTGACTGTTCACAGCCAGCAACAAGAGAGACGAAGAAATTTGAATTTTTGCCAGCGCAGTGCTTACGGAGCAACACTGTAAGGTGGCACGACTGAAGGACAATAGAATCACGGCTTAAGGCTGACTCAAATAATTAATAATCACAACCATTATCTGTGAATTTAAGGGGAACAACGCGGCATTACATGCACGTTCTTTTGTTCTTCTTTCATGTTGCTGTGTTGGAGATTTATGCCAGTGAATATGTGAGCCACAGGTTACCAGATAGATTCATCCTGATGTGCGAGACTATACATGGCATGAATTATCATTATAGCGAACGCCCACATACATGCGGGAAAGCCAGCCGACGTTATAAAAAATGAACCTTAGGTGAGGCGCATTTCCTCTCTCATTAATTTGACCAGGAGACATTATTTGTTTTCCCTGCGTTCATTAGTCAGCTGAGGCTGACATGGCAGGCCACCACGGTCGGGAGGCGAGGACATTTCCTCCGTTTGTAACCATCAGAAGGAAGGCGTGCCTTGGTGTTTAGAGGTGCATTACATATCGGGGGCTTTCAGCGGCGCGGGTGGTGGTTAGGAACCACCACAGCGTGGGCCATGAGGGTTTGAGGAGGCGGGTGGGAAACGGGTGAGGCGGTGATGTGATTTCAGACTTTTCCCTGCATTGATCACCGGGATTTAATTGAGCATAAAAGATATGACTTCCCTTGAACAGAATTCCCTTGGCAAAACGTGGGAAAACTAACCTCGTTAGATGTATCGATAGGACATTTAAATACATATTGGATCTGTGTGGATCAACGGGACAGTTTCAAGCATTGACTCGCTGAAAAGTGAAAATAATAAAGTGCCATATAGTGTTCTAGTAAAAGGTACCCCTATTCTTCCTCTTCATTTCCTTTTCATCCCCCACACACTCTCTTTAGCATATTAGGTGGGGAATAACGTGGAAAAAAATGCTTAGTACACTGGAACAAGGCTGGTGAGTGTAGATGTGGGAGTGGGTCCCCCGAGGGTGCAGTGGGACCCCTATCCCATAAATCCCAGGACCGGTGCAAACAATCAATTTTCAATTTTAATTATTTACCAGGGCCTGCCGGACAGAGGCATTTATTTTCTCTCTGTCCGGATTAAAAATTTAGAATTAAGAGATTAATATTTAGTCGAGAAGCCACAATACACACACAAAAAAAGACATGTTCAGAAAATTGTTTATGGTTTCCTTCCTGCTTCTGCTCAGGTGACAGGCTAAGGTTAGTGATAGCCAAACAAGTCAATCAATAACTTCATAAATTTCCACAGTCCCCCATCGCCTGGCCTCTGGCATTGGTGCTAGGTTCCATCAGTCTGGAAAATAAATAAATAAATAAAGAGACATCTTTTTATAAAGGTCCATAGTCTGGATGTGGGCCATCAGGCTTTGCGGACATCTCGCTTGTAAAACTAAAAAAGAACCCAGGGACCTTTTGCTAGTTTCCAGTTCAAAACTCTGAAAACAAACAGCATTCTGCAGAAAACAGTAATTTTCTCCTTCGTAAGAAGGAAAGCAAGATACCTACATATTCCCCAGGCACGCTCTGAAGATTTACAACCAAAAATATGCTTAAACCATAAAAAGAAATGTGCTACATCAATTACCATAAAGAAAATTAAGAGTCTGTTAGTCACACGTCTGCAGTCCCACAGTACTGAGTTAAAACACACACAATGACACATCCTCTGACACTTTTCACCAAATGATGTATCCAGTGGTCTATAAGAGGGGCTCTAATGCACCATAAATCTCATTTGCTGAACATACACCAGCTTCTTTACAGTGACGTCTTTAATGCCAATCAATGGTTTGTTGCTGATGATCTCATACATGTTTGGAATCTATAGCGAGGGTATGGTCTTTCAAAAACATGGCTGTACAACATGAATCTGGGAATTAACTCAACAATAATTTACAAGAGTTGCTGTTTTATATGAAACTTTCACGATCAAAAAAATTAAGGTGATAACAACCAAGTCGTCTAATCACTTTTGAAATTCAGCTGTAGTTTTCACTCTTATATTAACCACTGTGGGCGTTATGTAGGTTTTAATTCGGTAATATTCAGTTGTATTGGAATGAGAACAAGTTTTCATTTTCAAAACCTTGTTTTGTTAAACCCTTAAGAGATCTGTTGATAAATGTGTAGAGAATTACCATAATGGTAAGTAAAGAATACCTACAGGAATATTTAGAAGGCAAACAGGCTACAATCAGTTGTGAGTTTGTCATAATTTCCGCGACGAATGATAATTCCATTGGATAATTTTTCAAATACTAGAAAAATATTCATCCTTGACAAAACCAAGAGGTGACAGGCTAATGAGAAAACACCGTTTTTAATAAATGTGAATATAAGTCAGATTTATATTATTCAAATTTAGATGTTTCTTTTTTTAATTCCTGGGGAAAAAAATCACCCACATAATATTTAGAAGCATCCAAGTCAGTTAGAACAGCTGCAAAGGCGAATGAAGAGGAGATATTATAATTCAAAGAGAAAAGAAACAGCTAGCCTCTGGCTGTATGAATAGCTGCAGACAGGTAGATGTGGAGAGCAACAAAGATACAAATAAATGTCAAGGCAGCAAAAGAGAGAAGCGAGCAAGGCAGGAGGTGTGTATGGGGGGGTGAGATCTAAGCAGGAAGGAGAGCAGGAGACGGGGAGTATTTTAGTTCAGAGCAGAATGTTGTTATTTATCTCAGGCTGCTAAACAAATAAGGAGACTCCCAGTTCTGTGATTGTCTCAGCGGGGGTTCTCCGATTTAGGCGCATATCTTCCCCCAGCATGCAACAAACTCTCAACATTCCAGCTGTGCTCTCACTGCTCTCCAAGCAGGTTCTCCAAACATTTCCCTTTTTTTCCCCGAGTTCAACATTGTTCAATATCCTTTACATTTAAAAAAAAACAACTGGATCCTGTTATTAGAAACTGCAACTAGCCTAAATAATCACATTGGTTGGTGAAACACAAGGAAACTTTTAAATTGGTTGGTGAGCACATTTGCCTTCCAATAATCAAGCTGGCTGAGACCCTGACAGGTCAGATAAGGATGCTGCACGGGTGCTGCTATAGCTTCAGATTTCAACATCCAGAAAGTTAAGTGTGTATTTTTGGCGGTTTTTTGTTTTTTTTTTTTGTTGATGCTCTAATCCTTAGCAGCACGCTTAGCTTGGTGGAGAATACCCAGGTCTGTTTTTGACAGGTTGGGGTGCTCGGAGAGTGCTGCTGTGGCAGGGAGAAACTTGCAGTAGTTCATTTTGCTAAAACCTGCATGCAGGCCGTGGTTTGTGAAAAGAAAAGCGGACCTTTCAAATTCCTGTTCTCCAAGGGAGAATAGAAGGAATAAAAACAGAGATCACCAGATCAACAAGATGACAGATGCTCCACTCTGATGAAACGATGCGGGTGTGTCACAGCACGAAACATCGTGTGACACGTCTAGAAGCTGCATCAGGTGGAAGCGTGGGTGTTACACTGTGGACCTCCTTTACCCGATGCAACCGCAAGGCATTATTAAACCCAAGCAAAAAAAAAATAAAGAAGTGATTTTTTATTTTAAAGAGGATGCCCTATTGCACAGAGACCTCTGACCTTTTAGGTATACGGGAGCCTCTGACACCTGTGCGGCCAGACAAAGCAGAGGTGAATGCGGAGGTGGAAAAGGCTCAACCTGTTATTCAGCTTGACTCTGTGTAGAACCACAGCTGAGGTCAAGAGTTTGTGCTCTGGGCCAATAGGGTTATTGAAAATTATTGACCCCTGCGACAGGCCACTTGACCCTGCCTACCCTTGGGCTCGTGGTGCTTTCCTTGGTCCAGGACTCAATGGGTGTAGCCTATCCTTCCACTGCGCGCCTGAAGTCAGAAATGGTCAGGGCCGAACAAACGAGGTCAGGGCAGCAGTGCAGGGAGATTTATGTCCCTCCGCAGCTCAAACAGCTTACTGGAAACTAGCTTCAAAGCAACGGTTCGTATCCTCCCGAATGAATGATGAATTTGCACACGCTTGCCATGTTGTATTTGTACTTTGCAATGCTGCTGGCAGTGATGCAAAGAGGAGACTGAACTGTAAAAATGTGAGGAGAATTAAATTGTCAGGTGCTGTATATGCTTTGCATTGAGTTATTCTGTATTTTCTCTCGTGGCACTAAAAGAATTACCTGTGGACGACTCCTTACAAATCAGCAAGTTGCAGAGCCGGTGCTCTCACAGGGCGCAGGAGATCGGAAAAGGAAGCCAAACCTGAGTGAAAAAACAGGTTCTTTCTTAATCATCGAATGCCATGAACCGTGCTTCCCGATGACTGTATTTCAGGTCAGCGGAAAGGGGGGGAAAAATAGGAAAAAGAAAAAAATTAAATTAATGATGGCACAGAACTGATCATCGCAACTCTCTACAAGCAGTAATGTTACAATAAGTCACCCCGCAACAGTGAAACTTACTAATTCATGCTTCCTTCAGCGGCGTAGCATATAAATAAATAAGTGTAGAACACACATATCAATCCATCTCCCTTTTCCTACGCATGGCCCTCTTTTAAAGCGCTGCTGTGGGCTTTTACCCAAATGGCGTCAGAGCCACTGGTATCATTTATAACAGGACGGCAGCACTAATGCAGCGCGTGGTTCAGCCAGGATGTTTTATTCATGCTGTTTTATTATTAGGGCCCCACTTAAAAAGGTGAGGCGCTCTCCTCCTCTCTGGCCGCCTCTTGCCGGGGCTGACTGAGGCGCAAGCTTTATCTATCACCCTGACAAGAGCGTCTTCCCTGGGAAGTCTTTCAGAAAACTTCAAACACCCTCACTATTGATTTCTCCCCCCCCCCCCTCTCCACCTGGGCACCGGCATACATCTTCCCCCACCGTGCATGAGACAGAGAGGGTGCAGGGAGGTGGTAGTGGAAGTAGAAAGTGAAGTAAAGAAGACAAAAAGGATAGATAGAAAAAGAGATTCTGAGATAAAAGAAAAAGAAGCCTCGCCACTGCATAACAATATGGCTGACCTCACTTTGCTTCATTGCTCCACTTCTTGTTACCTTCAACTGGGAGCAGACGAGCTCAGTGATTGCAGCATCCACGGTATGGTAATTACCCGTTGAAACGATGCTTTGTGACACATGAATGAGTCAAATAGAAAGATCATATGCACAGCGTACATTCTTTGCCAAGTGATTGTTGGCAAAGCCTTTGTAGACAATCAAAGATTCTTGGCCCACAGATGTAGCACCTTGAAAAGAGACAACAGTCCTTGAATTCCTGCAACAATAAAGGTGCACTTCCTCCAACAAGGTGAAACATGAGGAGGTTGCAATTAATGAATTGAATTAATGACTCTATGATCGCAATTTCCCCTTGATACCCTTTCAAGCCAATTGTTTAAAATAACCGAGTCTTTGATATCTGTAGTGCAAGACTGCCAAGCAGGGTGAGAGAGGCAACCAGAATAGCTACGTTCAATAGCATACAATCAGACAGGTCATTGATATAATATGCTTTGGCTTTTCTTTGAAAAGGCTATCCAAATATTCATTATCAGCTCTAACCAGTGTCTCTGATTGATAGCAAATAGACATGACTATATCCGTAATTAGAGGTTATGTTATGACAGTATTTATTACTTTACCCATTTACACTGACAGGAGAGGAAACTCACTGAGACAGGAGGAGGTATGGAGGCTTTATGACTTGCAACTGTCTTCAGATGGGCGGGTGTGTGCCAGTAAAGCATACGACGCCATATTCAGAGATTCATGCCATTCCGTTAACAAAATGAAATGACATAATTACGTCAAGCTGAAAATCAATTGACACAAGCACACGAGCACAGGTTGGGTCGTCCCCGCTCCTCTTACGTTAGGTTACCTTGTAAAAAATATTGAGATAAATTGGTTGTATTAGTGCTCAACTTGCACTTTTTTATTTAGCACTCTGTCTTGGTTGTAAATAATGTGCATTTAGAATATCTCTTTCAGTGGTGTGAATCTTCTGTGTGGTTGTAAAGACCCCATGGCAGTCTAACACCTCGGTGAAATCAATATCACAAGGCCCCATAAGAGTAGCAGGGAGGAAGCCATTGATTGACACGTTACTCTCATGTCAAACAGGAGAACATGGCATGGCGGCAACCACCTGCCGTCTTCTCCACCTGCCGCTCACATCTAGGTGACACTACTAGATGACAGTAAATAAATCCTGGATTATTAAGAGATGACTGTACACTAGCTGCGTCTTTTCCACAGTTCCATATCAAAGCATTGCTCTGGCAGTTTTTTTTCTTCTTCTTTTTCCAAGGAACTGTCAAATTGAATTGTTCAGTTTCCGCTCACATTTTAATCAGGAATGGCAAAGTGTCCCAAAGAAACCAAACTGTCACCAACCTCACTTGTAGCAAATGTCTTTATCGCTTCAAAGTATTTCTGGATCCTCAAAGGGCCTATCCAGGCAGCGCTCTACTGCTGGAGGTGAGGAGGAGGATCCCGTGTTTTTCTTTTTTTTTTTTTTGTTGCGTTAGCTCTGACAGCCTTCCCCGCTCCACCACATTACATAGCCTCCGGCCATCTCACCCCGGCTTAGGTGGCTTGCTTTTCCTTTTCAGCAGAGAGTACATCTCTGTTTAATTCCATCGATTCTCGTTTGCACTTTGGTTATAAGGAGAGGAAGTGCACCTGAATGTTTTCCCATGCTGCGATGTTTGCGGTGCCTCGTGTTGGGCGCCCTGAAAGATGAATAAATTAGCACCTTGTACAATGGCACCCTGAAGCTCCCGGTGCGTGACATCAATATGGAGCGAGAAGCAAGCTGCGAGTGCATGCTATCAGAGGCCAAATGGTTGGGAGGAGATGTCAGTGTTCAGCAGATGCTCCACAATAGCCCACTATCACCAGTGCTCACACATATTCACTGAGACTGACTTCCAGTCATGGACAAACAAGTCTGAGTAATTTCCATGAAATCAGGTATAAATAGATACACACCTGTACTCCAATTAAGCTTATCCTGACATTGTTTCTTTCAGATATTTTAAATATACTTGATTGTGCCGGACATTTTGCATCCTCCCCTTTCTTTAAATACCACCTTTACTTTTAAATTTCCCTTACATGAGTCTTTTAAAATTTAAAAAAAAACTAAGAGACAAAGCGAAGGACAAACAGACCCAGATGAATAGTTCATCATTGGTGAAATATTCATACATTATTGTCAAGCTAAAGTCTCCTTTCAGACCTTTGTATTGCATTTGTGTGTCTGAGCGTAAAATGTGAGCAAGAGGAGGGTGAATCTGGGTGAGATGGGAGAAAGACAAAAGAGACACAGGACAAAGAGAAAGCCTGAGCCCTCAGCAGTCGCAGTCGGAGGCAGAACGGAAGTGGAGGCTGTCATGGCGAAGAGCATTCTGGGATGCATTTGTTAAAAAAAAACACATTTATTATAGCTAGCGGTCACTTGTGGAAGAAGGCAACCCTTCATTTACTCAACAGATGAAAAATGAGATAAAGAAAGAGAGAGAAAGGAAAAAAATCCGTTAAAATGTCGCATGACTGTACTCGATCGGAAGTTGGAGACATGTAAAACGACACACAAACAGTGTGCTTGGTAGACTAAGTGGGGTCCGCAGTATGAGGTAAACACTTGCTCTCGTCTTGAAAATCAATTACCCCTCTCTTCCTTTAAGTGGTCAATATTTTTTTTCTTACTGCCAGCTCCACCTTGGCCCCTTTAATTCAATGGGCCAATTAGAGGTACTGTCATGTCTAATTCTGACTGCAGGGGTGCTTGTTTGTGTTGTTACCTCATCCCTGCTGAGTTGGAAGGGTCAGGGTTAGGAAGCGAATGCAATCCTCCGCCCAGTTAAACCCCAGCACTTTCCACTCCCGTTCTTTACATCTTTGTCAGCCCTTCGCTTCTCTCCGTTCTTTCCAGCGTCAAGGACGAGAACGATTGATGCGAAACTTTCAAAAAATGAATTTGGCCACGCGTGTCACTTACAGAAAGGGAGGGAGGGCTGGCTGGGGCCAGGCCACCACCACTCCGCCGAGATCATTTGTTACTCAGCCCTGATTGGCCCTGACAAAACAATACCCTAAAAACTCACCAAAGTAAATTATGGTCCCGGTAAATGGCTAGCGAGGGTGGGGCGGAGAGGAAGCAGGGAAGGAAACAGCCGTCAGTCGGTACGGGGCCCTTGAGCTGTCTTGGCCCTCTGCCAGACGCAAAACAAAGTAATGTGATTTTGATATTAATAACGTAGATGATATTGATCCGTACCGGGCCAGAGCCACTCTGCCTTTCTCCAGCATGGGCTCCCACTGGGGGAGGGGGTGGAAAAGTGGAAGTAATAAGGAGGGGGTGCTCCTTGAAGAACCAATACCCCACTTTCAGCTCTCCGCCTCTCATCCTCCTCTACCTCCTCCTCCTATACCACCTCCTCATTGCTGAAAGCCACTTTTCCTGAGGGTCGATTTCATTTGAGTGTCTTTAATTATGGGAAATGGATTCCATGGGAAAGAGAGAAATGGCGGCGGCGGTGGGCACTGACAGAGGGAGAGGTAAGGGAGAGAAAGCGAGCGAGTTAAAGGCTGGCTGGTGGTTGTGTGCGTTCTTTTTCTAAGTTGAATTCACAATCCTCTCAGCAGACCTGTCTGTTTCATCTCCCTCATTTTTCCCCTCAGGATGGATTTCCTTTTTCTCCCATGTTCAATAAGTTGATATGAATGTAGCCTGAGTTTGCAGAGCAAATAGTGGAGAGGAGAGAAAAAACGTGATCCCACTAAAATACATATTGGGGTTTATTTGACAACTACTAATAGAAACTGGTATGGTCGTTCAAAGAAATAATTAATTCAACGTATCTGCGCAGTAATGCACGAACAATGCTTAAAATTAGGAAGCTTTAGTGTGTGGTAAGAGTTTTGATGACTGCAAGTTTTTCTGATTTGGGTATTTGGTTCAACTGCTGTTTGGGGGTTTAGCTCTTTAATAGTGTCATGGAGGCAATAAAATGACTAGAATTTTGCTCCATTACCACTGGGTGATGTTGACTTTAAATATTAGAAATGAGACCACAATCACATTCATTCGACCCCCTTTTTGAATCCAACTTGCTGGTACTTAGTGGGACCAAAGCTAACTGATTTATCAATGGGAATCATTCACTTCCATGCAGATGTAAAGCTAACAACAGGGCTGAGAGCTACATGTGCCACAAAGGATTTCATAATGAACTACTACTGACCTTCCTACCTCACCATCAGCTAAATAGAACTTTTATTATCCCCACAAAAACTTGAGAATGGCCCTCACATTTCATTTCTAAATCAGGAGCTATTGTCATCCCTTGGGTAAGGTCCCATATGTGGAAACCAAGAGGTTAATTTTACTAGTTTAGTTCATTAGAATCCCCATTAGTTGTAGCAATGCTACCGCTATTCTCACCGGGCTTCAACACAAATGCATAAAATTGTACAGGACATTACATGACACTACAACATAATAATGCATTTATTTATAAAACATTTGAAAGGAGGAGTGTGTTTGCTGCTTTTCCAACACATTTTCCTGGTCCATTTCACTTACTCATCACATCACACATCATAAAGCCATTCTAAATAAATTTAGATAAAACATTTTCTCTCCACATCTCTTGAGACATATTTATTCTCTGCATAGGTTTGCCTGTGTTTGCAGAGCTTGAAAGCAGCTAAAGGCTGAACTCTCTGTGAATGATACGCACACACTCACACACACACACACAGATAAAGCTCCTCTGGGTTACTGCACAGCTTGCAATTGTTCAACATGGAAACAATGTAAACAAATAAGACAGTGCATTAAATAATTAGTGGGTCCGCACTAACAGCTTTGACTCCGCCGGCAACAGTTTTGCAATGGAACAGGCAGGCTAACACACTCAAGTCATAAATTTCCACCGCACAAAAAAAATGCAGACACACACATACGCACATGCCACAACAGAATGGCTGCGCAATGCTGTAGGCTGGCTTAATTTTTAAATGGAGTTGTGTTTTTGGTTTTTTTCCCCTTCCCTTTCCTGCTATTTACTGTCACTAATGACAACAAAGAGTGTTGCCAATTTATGGTGCTGCACTGTTCCTCCATTCCTCTGACAGAAACTGACAGTTCAAACCTGAAAAATTAAAGAAATTATGCCACAAGTATTTTTTTTTTGAAACAGGTAACAAGGAAAATATAGACAGATTCTGTCTAATGTCACAATCCCTGTTTTCGGCATCTCACATAAAGTGATTTTTAACACAACCCAAAAACAGATGCTGCCCTCAGGGCTCTTCTATAAAGGAACCTCAGGGTGTAAGAGTGTCTTCTTGTTGTTGTGTCACCTCATGGATCACACCAGTGTGCAGTGTTTTAAAATATAACACACATTGAAAGACACTGACAATAAATGTTCAAAATGTTATATTGCCTGTGGGGGGGGGGGGGGGGGGGGGGGGGGGGGGGGTTGGGGGCGGTGTCACTGGGGAGCCTAGTGCATTGCCGCATCCTTCAACCTCTTTGTTTCTTTGATGTTGTGAAACAGTGCCAACCAAAGTCCACAGCAGAAAAACACAACTAAAACCAGCACATAGCACTAAATAGTGGCATGGTTTTATTTACCGTTATGTTGCTGCACATCTCTCAGTGTTTCAGTCACCGTGCTTGCATGCAACTGTGGGTGCAGCCAGATTCGCCCCATCCCTCCCCTTCTTTGGGTGTAGCTAATGAAGTGCATGTGTAGCATATCATGTCAGGTTAGAAGCCACCCTCATCCCCTTAGGTGCCTGCTTGTTCTAATCAAATGCAGCTATGAGTATGTATTTTCACATATTTGAACAATTGTCATCAACAGAGGCCAGGGGCTTCCTTGTGTTTCCTGTTGGGTCCCATCCCAGTCCTCCTAAGTCCCCCCCATGACGTGCACTTGGTGCTGTGAATTGGCGTCTCTAAATTGACCAAAGGTGTGAGTAAGAGTGTGAATTGTCTTTGTAACTTACCCCTGCTATGAGCCGGTAACTTGTCCAGACTGGACCCCACATCTCACCCATAGATGCATGGGTTTGGCTTCAGCCCTCCTCCTCCCCCCGGGACATAGTTAAGTATTTAGAAGGCGGATGGAGGGAGGTCTTCAACAGCTACATTCTGCATGCATGACGCATTTGATTCTGAATTTTACTTCTAAATGCAAATGAGAACCGATTTGTAAAAACAGTCTGCAGCTACCATCATAACTGGTTTATTTGCATGAGTGTTAGAACATTAATATGCATTTATTCATTTCATCCTATCAAATAAATGTACAATATGAGTAACCAACATGTATTAATGAATAAATAGCTGTAGTCTTCTGTGTGTGTATGGATTACATTATCATAAATGCCAACTTCAGTTAAAGCTAAAACACAGCGTAAGTTGCAGTTATCATCACTTCAACTGCTTTTATAGATTTATAGTACAGCAGGGTGCAGAGGTCCTCTGATACGTGCCAATAATTGCTTTAATTTTGTTTGTGAAGATGAGACCCCAAAGTGTAGTGAAGACATTTGTGTGTTAGACGAATGAATGAGAGACTGCTGATCATTAAGGTAATGAAACCTCATCTCATTTCTTCTGTATTCACAGAGGATAAATTACGCTTAGTCATGATGAGACACCACAAACGGCCATTGTCAGCAATGAAATAATGCACCAGTCATGCTTTTAGGGTGAGTTTCTCCAAAAACTCTTGTTGTAAGGGTAATCCCACAACTTTAGATGGACGTCACCATAACTTTGACCCCTTATCGACACAGAACCCTGAGGTGTAACAAGAGAGTAACGTGTCTGTGTTAAACCCTGTAACTCCCCCAAAAGAACAAC
Source organism: Takifugu rubripes (assembly GCF_901000725.2). Classification (NCBI taxonomy): domain Eukaryota; kingdom Metazoa; phylum Chordata; class Actinopteri; order Tetraodontiformes; family Tetraodontidae; genus Takifugu; species Takifugu rubripes. Next base: position 1,542,373 of record NC_042291.1, on the reverse strand, counting down.
CGAAAAACAAATATTATTTCACCTCTCTGCTTTTGTTAAAAGAGGCCTTTGATGCAGAAATTGAAGGGTCATATTCATAAATTAAACCATTCCCCACCTCTAAACATCTTCCACTCAACCCATTTTTCCACCAAAGTCTGTGAGCTCTCCCTTTACATTAGGCCGTAATACCAACTAAGGGGGAAATTCAAGTGGGTGTGAGTATTAGAGAAGGCCCTCCCTCCCCAACTGTTATATTAAATATTGAGTCAGAAATGAGCTGGAAGGTGTCTGTAAATGCTAAATAATGGAGATGCTGCATTCGTCTGGGTCAGCGCTCCCTCCCTCTATCTGTCTTCTCTCTGATACATTATTAAATGAGGATGCACTTCCCCATCGCAGCAGGAGAGAACAAGGGGCAGGGGGGCACCCTGTCTTATCCACAGGAATCGTGACTCTGTGTGTGTGTGTGTGTGCATGTGTGTGTGTGCGTGTATAGTGGGTGGGGGTTGGGATGGTGAGGGATACTGTAGCTGCAGAATGAAACTAGGTGTGTCCGTGTGTGTGGCATGAGCCGCAATCATACAGCATCCTGGTCCCCTTCCTCACACACACACACACACACACACACACACAACACACACACACACACACACACTTCCAGCCTCCTGCAGTGGTACCTTGTGCCCATTTATACAAATGACCACGCGTGCCTAATGCACTTTCTGGGGGACCGTGCCTGGACATTTATTTGGACGAGGGGTGTGGCGGGGGGATGTGGCACGAGGTGCTCCGCCACGCAGCTTTCCGTCTGCCTGTTTCAGCCGGGTGATTTTTCTGGAAGGGACCGGGCCGGCACTTGTTTTGGCCGTAATGTGATTCATCACAGGTGAAGTAGGAGTGCAGTATAGCTTTCCTGAAGCCTTTTGGAGCTCACGAGCAGCCCGATACGCACAACCGGAGGGGGGACCTGATCAATAACTAATCAACAGATTGCAAATACAGCATAAGTCTGTCTGGGAAAGTCTCGTAAAATAACTTGTTTCACAATTACAATTGTACCTTATGTATCAAACTACTAGTGCAGTATTCAAATAATTGATTTTGAAACAGCAAATGCACGGATGAATCATGCATGAATGAATTTAAGAAAGAAAGAAAAATATTTTGGAAAATCTGGGAAGATTATCAACTCATAATTATAGCTTTTACCTCAGAGACACATTCATCTGTCTGAAATCACTGTGTCCTATTCCCAAAGTAGTGAACTAATCATAGATTTCACCATTTTGTACAGCTCTCTGAGTCAGGGGAGTCACTGTACCTCAAACTTCAACATAAATGTAGTGTACACCTGATGATTCCTAACCAAGCAGTTTGACCCATCATCATTTGCGGTCAGAAACGAGAAGCTAGAGATGACATTAATTACTTATTAATACGTATTTAGTCACTAATTAAAGGCGCAGTAGTAAAACAATTAACAATTGATTTTAGTTACATGCTAAACATACACTGAACATCTTGGTGTGGTTGTCAGGTGACAATCATGTGACTGGGACAGGAAATGAGGGTATCAACTATATACAAAAGTGATGGAAGGAGCTAATTTTAAAAACTTTTTAATACCAAAGGTATTTTTAAAGGCATTTAACAGTAACCAGGGAATTATTAACCTGTTTATTACAAAGATTCTTGATGAAACCTGAAAAAACGTATATAAAAGACAAATTTGATGTTGTTAACTTTAGACATGTGTTCCCCGTGGTCTAGTCTATGGTATCACCCACAACATTTTCATTTAAGGGGAAATGGATTAACATTCCCTCAAAACCCCAATAGTTAAAATATTAACACATGTAATCACACATGTGTCGATTATAGTTGTGGTAGTTGCTGAGTGAGGCTGATGTGTCTTGTGAAGGATTGACAGCCAGTTTTGGAAATCACACCAAAGCAAGGTGAAACTAATTCAGATCTCTTCTCACTCGTATATCTCTGTGCACAACAACTACAGTTAAAGGAAGTTGGCAAAATTTACCGGCGGGACGTCTCCCACAAGGACACTGCTGCACGTGTGTGAATAGAATGAACAACTACTGGCCCTGATGACAAATGCACACAAATTTGCTCAACTATGGATTTATTCCGCCTTTTTTCTCTCTCTCTCACCCCTGACCCCCCCCCCCCCTCCCCCACACACACACACACACACACAGATGAACTCAGCATGAGAATTTGGAAAATGATGATTTAAAGACTTTGCTGCTGTCCAGCACTGATTTTATATGGATTGTACACAACAAAATGTCCCCTTAAAATAAAATTAACAGGAAAAATAATCCAGGTAAGGTAAAAATATTATATATACTATACTATTATAATACTATCGGATGCTGTAGAGTTACATTCTAAATTGAAAATATTGATTCAGTACCGGCATGCATATCCTGTCTATTCCAATAAAGAGAATTTGATACATACATGTGAATAAATTACTTTGCTTGGCTTCTCTGATGTAACATTTCATTAAAAGAACATAAACATGTAATGAGAGGACTTACCACAGAATAATATCAAGTCAATTTGAGGATGATCTGGTTTCAGATAATAGATGGTGGTGAGTGCGTCAGATTTACTTGCATCTCATTGAGGGGGTGTCCATCACAAGCAAAACACAACAGGACAACTTAGAGCAACTATAAATATCACAAAAATATGACGATTCATCAAAACACCAATAGTGGGTGTGCCAAAATCATTCTTTATAGCTGCACCTGTAATTACTGCCAATACACTTATTCTTCAATTTATCTGACTAAGCATTAATGAGAATAAGTTAGATTTTAAATTGTGCCGACACTCTTAGTTAGGAAGGTAAGGAGGGTCGTGCTTGTGCCTCCCTGCTCTGGGACACAGAACGTAACAGAACACTCATTTTAATGCGTAACAAAAGGAGCAAATTGTTTTTGAAAAACAGAGAAGTGCTTCAAACTATCATCTGAAGGGGGTTATATTTTCACATTAGGTCAGCCCAAAGAGGTTCCAGCAATAACAGAAGTAACTTTGTCTGCTGCATCACACACGTCAAGAATGAGACACAAGTCCGATGTAGGAAATTCGACTTCAGCTCAGCTTAACCCGGCTCTGTAGCCTGAATATTGCCAGAAACTCATGTGGGAGTGAACACAGCTCTGAGACTTCTGGAGCCCCATTTACCAACAGATACAATCCACATGTGAATCACAGCAGCTCCAATGAGAGCTAAATTACAACCGTGACTCCTGAGACAATGAAACACAACACAACTCCCAACAACCAACAGTCTGGAGAGAGGCAGACAGCAGAACTGTAGCGCGATGTCAAGCAGAGCATATTTAGAACTCAAACATTTTCACATGAAGATTATAGAAAAGGAATAAAAATATATTCCAGTGTTATTGTTTTTTTCGTTCTCAACTACGAGTCTGTCTCAGGGAAATTATTTTTGTCACTGACCTGCATTTTTAGGAAAATAAGGGTAATAAATATAAATAAGTATTAAATACGACTGGCACGCATTAAATAAATGTAACACATTAAATAATACAGTACATTCAAATGAAAAGGCACGTGCTAAAAGCTGTGACTATTAAAACAAAGAACCGGTAGTTGTGTTGGTGTTTTAGAAAATCACTTTCAAACAACCATTTTCTTTTCCAGTGACATCAAAGCACGCACTCAATGGTAATGAAGTCCAGTCATAAACCATCAAACATACTTTTTAGCCACTATGTAACAGATTGACTTTGAGCGCTGACTTTTGGCCAGTGGCAGATGACACATTTGATCAGTAAATGTTAATCAGCATTAGGTTTGATCCACACACAAAACATACAAACCACACTGTGAAGTGCACGAGGGCTGCCGCGCTTTCTTTCGTCTTTATTTTTTTGCCTGGTGGCACTGGTCCACACCAATGTTCAAGTATTTTGGCAGCATATGTTAGACTGTGTGAGATTTAATCCGCCATGCCTCACAGCTGGAGCCTCGTTGAATAATGTACGATGTGCAAGGGCAGCGTGCGGTTCGATTTTAGTTTTACCCAATTCAAATACATGCTCTTGCCAGTGGTGTTTGCAGAGATTTGTGGGCAGATTATACAAAGGAGATAACCATCCTGCAACTTTAGTGTTCCATACACTCATTTTTTTTTTTTTGCAACAGGCACATTATGATTTATGCATACACTTTATGTTGTAATTAAAAATGAAGCAACTAGAGCACTGGAGAAGCAGGAAAAGGAAATGAATAAAGGCACAATTAATTAAGTAAAACACAAAGAGACGGAGCATGATCAATGTGTTCTCGTTAATGAAAATAAAGTAGTGCCCACTGTCGAGATAATTAAGAAAATATGGACTTTTGACGTACAAGGATGCTCTTGGTATGTAACTTGAGTGTCAGTGTGAATAATACACAAGCTCCCTTTGGTTGGTTAGCGGGCACAACTACGGATGCTGTGCTTGTCCTTAAACATGTGGTCAATATCAGTGATATATTCTGCTGGATGGCAAATTAAAGGGGTCACTGGTATCATAATATCTCTCTTACAGTACCACAAGCCTTCCATTACTGTCAATCCATCTGCATTCTTACAAACTTTGGCTACTTAATAGTACTACCCCAGCTCATGCCCCTTAAACACCTCACTGGCAGAATTTTTGAATAATCCATCAGTTTGTTTACATGGAATGAGAATTTGCCGACTAATGCCTGGTGTCGATCGCTGTGAGAAAACAAATGGGTCTCCCATGGTTAAAGCAGAGCATTAAGATAAAGAGGTCGTTGGCATTTGCATGGATGTCATCCTTGTGTGTCAGTCAGCTCATGACCAGCCATAGGGATTGAGTTAAAGTCAAAACAAACACAAACACAGACAGGGAATAATGGCGTCTAATCTGGTCTGGGATGATGTCTGGCTGGGTGGTTTGGGGACACTTAAATAGAGCTTAAATATTTACGAATTAATTGTGGCCTTGTGAGTGTTTGCTCATGAGTACATTTGAAATGCATGTGGATCCTGGCTGTATCTGCCTGTATGAGGCCGTTTTTATGTGTGAATATACTGTAGGCAAGAGGACCATGTGTCCCTTTGATGAGGGCCAAAACACACAAGTGGAAAGCTGCCCAAGGGGTGATTGAAGTTGCTGACATTTTAAGGCTATTGAAAACAAAAGCTAATAGGCAACACCACGTGTCAGAATCGCGTCTGGTTCATGTTTAACAAAACAAGGTCACAGAGGTTGTCAGGCCATGAATTCCATAAATAACTTGATAATGGGATTTTAAAACAAGCCATCCGCCAGTCATCTCCCCTCCTCTCCCACCCTCCCTTTTGCCCGTAACAGGCCCAGAGTATGTGTGTGCATGTGTGTCTTTCAGAATAGAGGCAATATTAGAATGCAAATGGATTCACACCGCATCCTCATAAACAACGGTGTTCATTTAACCCCCGACCCCTGCATTTAACTGCCCATCAAGTCATTTGTGTTGGGCAAGACATGTGGAAGGAGGCTACGAGAGGCCAGTGGGGGTGTGCACGCATGCGTATGCTGAAGGAAGCACATCGGTGCGTAGACTTGTGGGCACTAATGTGCTTCTGAAGACAATATGCAAGTGTCTGTACGCATATATATGTGTTTAACTGTGACGTTCCCCCTGTTTGTCAGGGTGTGTGTATTATTGTGTCAATACTGTGCATCTGTGTGCACGCAGGTCTGATTGCTGAGGTGTGGGTTTCGAGTTTACCATTTGTAATGCTCAATTAATCTTGTCTGCATGCATTTACAGGGGAACTGAAGGTCTTTTAAATCCTCCATTTGTCGCTGCCTCCTCTTTTCACTTTGGAGACGCTCAGTCCTTGCAGAATTTGGCCGATTAAAATGGTTCGATGCTTCTCCCCAGTATTTTTTTAAAAACTTTTGTAAATAAAATGCAAACATCGATCTCAATTTGGCCTACAGGGACAGATTTTAGGCTGGAGATTAAGACGTGTACTTGGCCTTTCTACTCAGGCACACCTGACCTTTTTTACTTGATAGTGTTGGTACGGAGAAAAAAGGAATCCAGTGCCACTTAAAGAAGTACGTATGAAAGAGGGGGATACAAAGAGACGGGGGAATACAAAAGATGACTGTCCAATCATGTTCTCCATACAGGAAGTAGATATTCCCTATTTTTGTTGGATGTGGCAGCAGATTGTAGCTAATTCAGTCAACGTGACAGTTGTTTACATCCAAACATGAGTAAATTCAGACAATTACATCAATAATTGCACATCATAAATCAATGCTCAGTGAAGAGGGCATAGATTTTTGGTCAGCACTAAAACAGCTTAACTAAATGACAACTTTTTACAAGTTAGTACCAGATCAATAATCAGAAAATCATAAATAAGAACATAGTGTATGTTGCACGTTCACAGAAAATGAAAGACACTGAGACAAACAAACTAAGAACTTTCATTTCATGGGTTTATAAGTCGTTACAATATAAATATTATGAGGATTGAAACTTTACTGGGAGTAAAAAAATACCAATCAGAGAGTGTTGAATATGGACTGAAAGCCCCTGATACAGTAAAACGCTTGTAGATATTACGATCGTTTTAATAATAAGTCATAATTACTCCATGATTTTAAGCATTAGTAACATTACCATTACTTCTACCATTTAGTGCTTCAAATTTCCCTTTCTTTCAAAACAAAAATGAGACAAAATGGCAGCGTGACCTATTTGCAAATTGAAATTTGCGTAAAATGGCTACAGAGACCACCTCTAAATAACTACTCCAACTAAAATCCTTGTCCTGCTTGGAATATTTTTCCCCAACCAAAATGTGGTGAGAGGAAGTAAAATAGGAAAGTCAGTCAAACAGAGTCGGAGAGAGAATGAAAGCAAGCAAGGCCCGTTTTACAAGGACACACTGTATTTGGCCTGTCTCTTAATCCTTGGCGTTTGTCGTGGCTAATTATGGTGGACAAGCCTCTTTATCGAACCTGCTCCTGCCATCGGCATTAGGATGCATGAGCTGTGCCTGTTGTTTTAAACGCTCTCATTAACCACACAAATCAGTGCTGTTGACAGAGTGCTTTTGAATTAAGCGTCTCGCCCCCACCACTGCGCACCAATGCATACAGGGCCCAGGACAAGGAGCAATTTATAACACCATTAGCCACACTCGCCGAGGTTACAGGCATCAAAATTGTTCCCGTCTAATTATTCTTAATGGATACAGGGAGGGAATGACGCTCAGGACAGCTTTTTCATTAGCCCTCAATCAAGAAGGTTGGGGGAGAGAGAGGGGTGGGCCAAATGTAGTGTTAAGGCAAACGGGAAATCAACAATAATCATGTTTGCTTTTTTCATCACACAAAGCCAATGCATAGATGGAGAGCGTGAGCGATGATGTGGAGAAAGGGAAAGGAAGCGTGGCAAAAAAAACAACCCAAAAAGCAGAAATGTGCCAAATGATTTTGTGTCACTACAGTGTTCTGAGCCTGTGGAATATGTATGTCAGCCCTGCTTATTAATTAATTAATTGAAAAGTGAAGTGGGAATAATACAAGGGGTGTAGATGATGAGGTCCCACCTATGTGCACGCCTCTGTCATTTATCACTGTTAAGGATTACAGAGCACCAACACTGTACCGCAATAATGAAGCAGTCGGCTTCGATGAATAATTTAGTAATGAACAACTACTAATTTCTAACCTCATATATTCAGCTCGTGGTTGACCACACTACATTTTAACAATGCCCCAGTGAGCCACCCGTAACCATGTTGTGACTAGTGCTGGTTTAACAGTCTAACACGCAGCCAAGGGGCCGATCACTTACCCCCCCCCCCTCAGCAAACGCAAAGGTGCTCTCTGCAAAATGAACGTCCCGCAAAGATCATTCGATCATGCCGCATTTGTCATCTCGCTATGCTGGTGAGAGGGGGGGGGATAGGTAAAATAGTGAGTGTTAAACATCTTTTTACAAGCCATTAAACGGGAGGACATTACTGCGCAGCACAGTCCCTTAACGAGGACTGACATATGCGAGCGAGGCAGTTAGCACCTAACATTAAGATGCGGTAGCCCACTGATGAGATGGGACATTGTCCATGGGGGAGTTATCAGCGTTAATTAGGGGATAATCGGCTGTGCTCTACATCTCCCCTCATCGCCATAACCGCTGTTTCCCCCCCACCTCAAGGATAAGGATGATATGGTAAGGTAAGGGGGGCACGTAGTTCATTGGCATGCTGTAATTTGCTGCTGTTATTATAGCGGAGACCAGTACTCTTGCTCTCCGTGGGAAGGAGAGAGAACCAGCTGGCACTACCTACCAAAGGATGCATCATGCCAGGATGTGGCATCGCAACTGCATCCGATTAATCACTTTCCTGCTGTGCTCGAAGCCAGACCTTGTCTTATTACACATATTATGTACAGAAAGTTTAATGATGTTACAAAAATGAGGCAAAAGCGGCTAATTCGTCACTGTGATGAATATTTCTTTTCTTTAATGTGCCAAGTTGGATTATTCCAGTATGAAATTGTGCACCAAAGACATTGTTGGATGCAACCTAATTGGAAAAAGCAATATGGTGAGAGAACAACATAAAATGAGCATCAGAAATTCCAGAATTTCTGGTTTGCTGCAAATCCGCTGCTCGAACAATGCGGGGGATCGTTAACGAATACAAGAAACAATTTATCGATCTATTTTAATGATGACAAAACACATAGTACTGCTTCAATACCGGGCTGGAACGGTCAAATGACGGAAGCATGGCACATGGTGAAGTCTCCCAGGGCATCTCCTCTGGCCTGCAGGGCATCCGAAGGCACTAAGAGAGACAGAATCGGGCTAAGCATCCCACACACACTCTAGCCTGGCCTGTAGCACTTTGAGAAACAAAGGAGAGGAGCACATGCTAGAACGCACATCGTTTGCACATGTGCATATAAAAGGAGTGAGGAAGCAACTGTTTAAGGGAGCAAAAGAGCAAGTGGACAATTGATATTACCATCAAAAGGGATAAAATACATACGTAATTGTTCACAAGGTATAAGTGACTAGCTAAAATGACTCAATATTAATAGGTCTTTCTTTAATCAAACCCACCGGTGTTAACTGGACCAGGATAACATGCTCCACCTCTCTTCCCACGATGCCCCTGGGCCACAGTAATGCACAGCGCTGGACAGGGCAGAATTGTGCCTTGCAGCATAGTTAGCTAATCAGGTTGAATTATACTCTTTAGGTGCAAGAGCGACGTGTCAGTGGATATTCAGGCTGGAAACGGGAAAGCTTCGTTTGTGTGGTCAGTCGTACCCTGGAGACAAATGCTGTAGCTTCCACATGTGATAGGCTGCCAGTGCTGTCCATCTTTTGGGACAGCCACAGGTAATAGGAAAAAGAGGTAATGTCCCCTTAAGGTGTGCCTATGTAAACCATAAACAATCCAGCCTTGTTTTTAGGTATGATTTGTTACATAACCCTACCTTGAAGTTATATAACCCTGCATTGTACAAGTTATATACAGTATATCCTATTTGTATATAGATTGATATACAAGCACCGTTTTAAAGTTTGAAACATCTAAAGTGCAACATCTTTCCAAAACAAAGTTGCATTAAATGTACAGCCACACCCTTGAAAATGGTTTAGAAAGCAGTTCTGGAGAGCCAAAATGGATATAAATTATAATCATCTGAAGTGGGAATAAAGCAAGTCAGCCAGGTATAACATTATTTATCCGATTTAGAAAAACAACAGCAGGGAGGGGCAGGAAGTGCATATCATTCAGTAGGCTAAAAACAACAATGAGCAGTGACTAATATTCTATTAAAGCCAGAGGAATTTCCCTTCAAAGTGATTAGGTGTCTTTTATGTTGCCTCTGAATGCCAAAATGCATCTGGCATCACATAATGGTCCTCAATTAAATCTCCTTCATGGTGTTTTTCAACACCTAGTAAAGTGATGCTGAATGTGTGCCAGATGAAGATATTTGCCACCATTATGGAACATCCCAGGCTCTGACCGTGCCTCTCAGCAAAACAACAATTTCTCTCACCAAGGTTTTTGCTCCACACAGCAAAAGAGAACATCAGATGTAAGGACTGAAAGGCATTCTCCGGCACCTTGAAGGAAACAATATTCAATAGAATCAGTGGATAAAAGCTGAAGATAACAGAAAAGGAACAAGGACAGGTAAATATTACATGTCAATACATGTCAATGTGAACACACACCCACACACCCACCCACACACAAAGTTCTAAAAGACCAAGTATTTTTCCACCTCAATAAAGAAAGAATGTAAGAAAGAAACAACAGTAGCAGCTAGGAATAGGTTTTATGTGCGCGGCAATACAGTTTTTCTTAAAACGATGTCTCATTCATTTAATAAAAAGTGGGGCAAAACAAAGACTCCATTATACTAAAATGACCCCAAAATGTGCTTTTTGCATGCTGTACAGCTGCCAGTCATGTTGATCTTCGTTTGCTTTTTGGTTTCTAAACTGGGAAACTTCACAGATATTGTCAGTGTGTGCATACGCATGTATGTTAACAATGGGGTCATTTGGCCTGACAGGGCACTCCAGGGGGCAAAAGCTAGTGCCATGTCCATCCGCTACACACTTTCAGTGCCTGGCCATGTTCTGACAGGGTCCCGCTAACTTCTTCTGCATAATTTAACACTGCTATCCCAGCCCCCTGACACACAACAACACACTAAACACTATATTCAACTTAAACATCTTGTCGAGCTTCGAAGGAGTTTCCCGTTTAAGGCGTCTCTCTACGATGAGTGTATTTCCAATTTCAACCAGTTTCCCGCTCAAATATACCAAAATAGAGTTTAACCTAGTTTCTGGAATTTAAACTTTGTGGGAATTATTTTCCAATTTCTTCATTTCATTGATTCTCTAGTCACATGCTAGCTTAGCTCCCTTTCTTTCCCTACCTTTGACAGTTTCCTGTAAAACAACCCCTGATCCTCTGTCTAAGCTCTCTGTCTCTGCTATCCACTGAGCTTCCCTGCCTGGCCTCCATTTCCAAGCTCCCTCTCCCCGTGGCTTTCTCATCTCACTGCCATGCTTGACAGCTTCATCTGATCCACAGGACTTTCAGTACGAATATCTGGCATTCTGCCCTACCCACAGGACTCTAAATCCCACATTTCATCCTCTTTGGACTACCTTCCTCTAGCTTCCTGCTCCCACTGGCTCCCAATGTGTGGTAAAGAGTTGTCATTTCACTCTTTTCTAGACCACAGGTAGAGACTCTCGGTTAGCTCGCCTGTTCTTTTCAATCCTGTGTTATGTGGACGCATGAGATAAAGCCCCTCTTTTGTGTGCAGCCAATGGTGTGTCCCCATGTAAAACCACCAAGTTTGAAATCGGAGTAACAACAAAGCAATTCTGTCCTGTTCTGCACCCCTCGCTGACGGCAAAAAGATTTCTTTTAGCCCATTTCTCTAATTTGCAGTCCCTAATTTCCACCTCAGCTTCCTCAGGCCTTGATTCTGACTGAATTAAGATCCGAATCTAAAGATCCGGTGAATAAAACCAATTTGAATCAATGCAGCTGAAGTGTCCTTGTTTATACATAATGTTGACCGGAGGCTCTGAATTGCGAGTCCGCTTTGATGGAATGGCAGTTTGTCCCGGGTGTATTCCTGCCTTTCACATTGTAACTGCTGAGGCTACAGCACCGCTGCCGTACCAATTAGGAAATTGGAAATTAATTGTAATTATTCTGTTAGTTTTTTAATTAGATCAGGCCTGACACCATCTAAATTATGAATTCGAATCCAGATCTGAGTTAAAATTAATCATTTTGTCTTTTGTCAAGACCACATTTCATGTTCCATCCAAAGCACTCTTAGTTAGCTTATATTGGCTTATAGCTTATATTTTCTCATGCAAACTTAAAACAAAATCCAAACCTCGGTGGGCGAGGTTGAATTTAAAAATGAGTTTAACTTATATCTGAATGTAAAGCCTTATTCAGCACATTGTGCTGGCAGCTAAAGAAATCTCAGAGAAAAAAGGTATCAGTAAGGCTGCAATAGTAGTACCATTAAAAAAATAAAAATACAAAAAATGCGAGTAGATAAAGTAAAGGAAGAGCACTAACTGAAAGCATATTTTCAGCCTGCGCTGCTCTACTATCAGCCTGGCTACCTCCTCCCCCTTCTGGTCAGAAAGACGTACCCCCACCCATCACCCAGCCAAACACACCCAGACACACTCCTTCCGTCTCCGTCCCTCCCTCCCTCCCTCTCACACACACACGCACGCACCCCCCCCCCACCACCTTTTTGTGACCAGACAGCGAGGGTCCCAACTGCCCCTAAGCCCCTGTTAAAACCACTCCTCACCTCCCATGTCACTGGGCCATGTCTGTCATTTTAAATCCGCCCATCCTTTCCCGCTCTTCGCACAGGGGGCCAAGAGGTTAATAGGGACCGAAACAATAGGCCAGCGCAGACACAACAAACAATGGCCCGTGGGAGCAGTTTGCCTGTGGCGGCACCAACTTCCACTATATACTGTATGTCCTGCGTGTTTCTCCTTCTGTTTCCCTCTTTCTCTCCTTGCTTCTGCTTGATCCCCCCCTTTCATAGTCCCTGACAATGACTTCATCTCCTGGACAGTCGTTTATACCCGTTCCTGGGGTTAATTGTTATTTCAATGGATGCAATTTATATTTTAAAAGCTTTATTAGGAGACTAATAAAGTGACTGCAAAGGTGCTACAGGAAAGGTAATTACCACACAGAGTTAACAGGCGGGTGGTGCAAAGTGAAGAGGATGCACATTGTCATTTAAGTGGCAGACCTGAGTATAATTGTTTCTCTCTGCTGCAGTTGGGAGGGTGACAAGGTAGGAAAAAGCTGTTAAATATCCAGTTAAACAGGTGTATGAAGCAATGAGGAGAGTGCTTCACTATACAGTTGTATGTGTGTGTGTGTGTGTGTCTGAGAGAGCCAGAGGGAGAGAAAATGAATCCAGTTACAGTTGTGAAGAAGCATTTTATGATAATAATAATTACAGTAATTGAGAATAGATCAATATTTTTTTGATTAGCTAAGAAATGCCATTGTCACAAGGTCTGCTTATATTTTCTCATCAATACTGCAGATGAAGGGTTATCATAACTACACAGTTGCTACAGTTTCGTGTCGTTATGTGCTTGGACTGTTCTCATCTACATTGTGATGTGATTAATAAGACTGTAATTAGGATTTTTATTTTGAAATGATGGTGATATGAAAGATGTCTATTTTTAACTGTTCACTTATTTGACTTAAGTACTTAAGAACACTGACAAACTGAAGACCCGGCTCAAAACTTTATTTTTCGGGGTTGATGGGGTACCAGAACAGCCGATGGAGGTGACATGAAATAAACAAACCTGTAATTCAGCACTCCCATTATAGCATCGGTGGAAGTCCTGTCTTGAAAAATAAATCCATAATATGAATAAATTAAAACCAGACAGGGACACTGACCAAAACAGTGTGAAAACAGCAAAAAACACAGGGAGGGGAGAGGTGAGAAAGGGAAGATGGAGAAGAATACAATGAAGTGGCTTAGTAGGCTGAAGCTTTCCAAATCCTTCCATGAGCCCATACAGCAAGATGAGGGAAAGAAAAGAGTCGACTCCCTCGCCTTCTGTTTGCTCAGCAGCCTAACCCGGTGGGGAGGCAAGAGGAAAAGGGGTAAACGTGCCGGGTGGGGTGGGATCGGACAGAAGACTGGTGTACGGATGCAGATGGGCATAAAGGAGGTCACTTTGTTGATTTAATTCTCTCTTTTTTTAACTGTCTCTACTTCTCATCGCGCCTGCTTTCCCCCTTTCCAGCACGCACAATTGTGCTGCGGACGCACCAACAAAAATCCACATTTCGGCAAATCGCCTGGAACCCCCAAGAGAGAGGTGATAACAGGGTGTCCCCCTGCTGACTACACACACAAATATACACACACACATTGCTCAACCATCATATTTTGCAAGAGTCAGCAACAAAACGAAAGGGGCGGTCAAGGAAAAAAGATAGGAAGAAAAAGAAGGGGGGAGAGTATCGATTAGCCTTCAGAGCTCCACGTGGGCCACTTTTATCGATTAGGAACGAGAGAGCAGCAAAGCACCGGCCGTGTTCCCTCCACCCCACCCCAGCCCCCACTCCCTCTGTCTCTCCAGGGTCCTTTGTCTATGAAGAGAGCGATATAATGGCCCTTTGAGAGCGAGTGAAGGAGGGATGTAGAAGACAGAGGAGAGAGGCAAGGGACAAGCAAGATGGAGAAGGGGGGAAGGAGGAAGACGGGGTGACGACTGCGGTGTCTAGAGCAGAGGAGAATAGTTCAGGCCACGCAGCGTGGGGGGAGTGTATGGAATGATGGTGGAAGCGGGAGGGAGGGGAGTGAGGTAAAGAAAGACACCAAGGCGAGAAGAAAAAGTCTCAATGACAAAAGGTCGGGGCAGCTGGGCTTAGGGCGACAGGGACCAAAGGGAGCAGCAGGATAATCTGCTAAAGCCCAGAAAGGAGAGATTCAGCATGCGCGCCACCCTCGTAGGGCCTAAGAGCAAATTTGCACATAAATAAGAAGCCAACTTTGCTTTGAACGGGAGGTCGAGGGAGAAAGCATCAGAAAGGGAGAGCGAGTGGGCGAGAGACGGTGTGTTGCTTTGGAGCCACAGCTGCCCGCTGGCTGGTCGCAACCGGACCTCCACAAAGTTCAGTATTTCAAGTCATGCCAGCGAGCGTTCTCATGTTTAAAAGAAGTAAGCAAAGATATTTAACATTTCCATCCCTTCCACCTTCGATTGTTTTCCTCTTTTTAGCAACTGGCCCTGAGCATTCTTAACCTGGTCCTCAAAGACTCCCCAGTCCTCTATGTTGACATCTCTGGACTTGGGGGACGTGTGTGTGTGTGTGTGTGTGTGTGTGTGTGTGTGTGTGTGTGTGTGTTTGAGGACTGCCCACTTTGTAGTGGCTGCAGTGCACATCTGAGTTGCCAAGTCATTAACAGTCACATACTGGGTCAGTTTAGAAATCCAGTGATGGACTGGCTGCAAGAAGCATAACATTATTCCGAAAAAGAGATGATAGATCCAACCAACATATCCAAGCAACACTTCCAGAGCTTAAAATTTAACTGAAATTTGCCATAACTGTGTTGACAAGTCTGTTTATTATGTTTGACGGGAACTTGAGCGTATAAAACAATGCCTCTTAAGCTGTACTGTCCACATTTTTAATGCAGAAGAGCTTTTATTCCTGATGTTTGTCACTTACATTTTAATGATACCGACTAAATTAGCTTTAAATAAAGAGTCCAGGTGCATTGTATCTGCTTATTTCTCACTCAACTCTACCGGCAGTTTATTATAATTAATATAATTAATGTATTTCTATGATCTCTACCTATTCTCTTCTCTACCTGTCCTCCCCCTTCTCCTTCCTCTCTACCCAGCTGGCCATCAGCAGGAGGGTCCCCCTACATGAGCCTGGTCCTGCTCAAGGTTTTTTCCTGTTAAAGGGAAGTTTTTCCTTGCCACTGTTGCTTGTTGGGGGTCAGGCCCTGGGATTCTGGTGCCTAGAAACAATTCTGGTTGTAACAGATGCTATATTAATAAAGATTGATTGATTGAGATTATTTCTCCAGATTAACCATATATATACCGTATTTTCATGACCATAAGGCGCACTGTATTATTAGGCGCATGCAGAAACATACAGTAAAAAATGACAACGGAAGTAGTGAGTTTTGACACATTTATTAAACAAAATATTCATTCTTCTGCCACAAAACCATCAAAGTTTTCATCTTCTGTATCTGAATTAAACAGCTGCACTATTTCAATGTCCAACATCCCGAATTCTTCTTCTTCATCATCTGAATCGGACTCACCGACCGGTTCCGGTTCAGTGTTGATTTTGTGAAAGCTCTTCCAAGACATGAAGACGGTATCATAGCCCGTGCGTCTACAATCCACCCGCATATGGTGGCATAACTTGCCCGCCACTGCCTCATAGTCGTTGTGAAGGAGTGTTCGCCTTCCGTCATCCAGCGCTCTGTCCGTTTCCGTGGCAGCCGAGAACCACGGTGAACGACGACTTTTCGTGCCCTGTTGTGCGTACCGTCACTGTGCTGGTCCCTTTTTCTCCACTTTGTGGATCAAAGGGATGTTAAAAGTCAGAGGGATCTCATGCATGTTGGTGAAGTGGCTGGGCGCGGTTATCTTGTCACGGCAGTAGGTGCGGGAGAGGGCCGCCCTCTCCTGGTTAGGGTTAGAGTTAGGGAAGATGGCCGCCCTCTCCTGGTTAGGGTTAGAGTTAGGGAAGATGGCCACCCTCTCCTGGGAATCCGCGGGCAGCCGCGGCGCAACAGTTGTCCTCGCGCATATGGAGAGATGCCGCCGCCTCATAAAGCGAAAACACTAAGATGCTGCTCGATTGCCATTTTCAGCCGCATATTCGATGGCCTGCAGACCGCTTGACCGGCGCCATTCTAGGGGATCCTTACGCATAGGTGTGCCGCTAATCAATTGGTGGAGCGTTTACCGTAGTGCACCCACACAGGGCGCACCATATTATAAGGCGCACCGTCGATTTTTGAGAAAATCTCAGTGATCTACAGTTCTTTTTAATAGGATTTGCTGATGGAAGCCCTTGCAGAGAGGGAGGCAGGTTTTCAGCTGGAACTTGGGTAAGTGCAGGTACTCTGGGCCTTGAAAGTTAGAAACTAGCTGCCATTTTTCTTTTCATGAACGGCTCAATACATATTGACCTCAGATGAAAAGTGCGAGTAAGTGTGGCTGGGCAGAAAGCAGGACAGCACAGAAAGCAGAGATGAGAAGAAGTCACTGATGTATGTCAAGTACCTGCATCTGGGTACTTGACATGCATGGTCATCATAACAGCAGATGAACACACAAAGAATAAGGGCAGACAATAAATTCACATCCACGTACCACGCTTATGTAAGATGTAGCAGAAGCAAGAGTCTGAACGTCTGTAAATTCAAAACACATTCAGCAGCACATCCAGCTTTCAAAGTGGCCCTGGAGAAAGAAGAGGGCTGGAGAGAAAGAGCAGGCCTGGAAACATGAGATGGTGGTGGTGGTGGTGGTGATCGGGGGTGCACATGCATAAGCTGCACTGTGGGAGAGTGGTGGATTTGCGGAGGTGGCGTGCGTCCATGACACGATGCGCAATAGCTTGTGTACAAGTGGACATTGACAGACATGTGTCGCCCACTGAGCACCATCCAGATCACAGCCACCCTACAAGGCACAGATGAAGGGAGGGCTCTGGGCCTTCCTAATCCTGGCTCATCCTTGTTCCATGTTCTGCAGCTCCCAACCATGCTTAGCTGAATTTCATGCTGGCGTCTTTCTGTAAACCTAAAACCAGTGTGCAACGCTAAAAGGATAAAGCCAGGGTGGCAATAGGATGAGCAACCTTTTGTCACTCACAGATGTCCGTGGATATGTGTTGACTGTACTGAACACAGTCTTTTTCATTTCCTATTTCCCTTTCACTTTCAAGCTCCCGTTTCTACCTGCTGTTTTAGGCACTTTTATCAATCTTTACTCCTTTATATAATCCATCGTCATTTCATTATAGCTGTCCTGGTCAAGTTCCACCGCATCCGTAGCAAGAACAATGTGCAGAGATGGCACGCGTAACAGTGGGGGAATGGCAGAAACTCAAAAGGGAAGGAAAAATAATGGAGGACAAGGTATAGCAACCTCCCCCAGCTATCTCCTTTAGTGAACAGGAGCGCCCACAGTTAAGGAACCACGGTATGAATAGCTGCCATCCAATGCCAGCTGATGCCATCCCTCTCGCTGAGATGGAGGCACGTTGCTGCGGGCACGGAGGGAGCAAATCCACACCAGAACTAAGTCTCCCTGGAGAATGCAAAAGCAGGAAAACAACAACTAAGCATGTTAGTTTCACCTCCACAAATATGCATTTGTGTTGGCAGACGCATGAACGATGAGTGGCCCTTTGCGAAATGTAGACAATTACGACAGCACAGCCCCTTTTTGTGCTGTTCAAATAACGCCTCCCCAGGAATCACCAGTGATGGAAAGCAAATGTGAAAGCTTCCATTGGATTTTTTTTTTGGTTTGTTTTGTGATGAGTAAATGAATGTGGGTATTTACTGCGTGTTATCGCAAAACCCAAACACATTAGGGGCTATTCAGAACATAGAGGGTTGAATCTTTGAGCCCATTCATTCTGGGCATTTTCATCATTTTTGTCTGTCTTGGGGCAAGTTCTCCTCTTTAGGTTTTGATTCTGTCTGAAAATCTGCATGATGAAACTGAAATGAAAATCCTATAAGGAATACAACATTAGTTAAAATCCTCCTATATATCATGCTCTGTTTAAATGTAGTTACACCGAATCCTGAAAAAAAAGTCGAGATCACACCTCAGTTGTTTGTGACCCTCGAGTCACTTCCATGTAGCCTAATTAAAAGACAAATAGGCCTGGGTTGGCCATACATCGTAACCACCGTGGCTTTCTCCGTTTATGTGCTTAGGCATACAGCTGACTGCTGAGCAGTCTCCTGCAGCTTTGATTGCGACAGCATCAACAGCACGACCTAATGGGGTGCATGACCGAGAGATCTGAGCAGAGCCTTTCCATATGCATCTCTCCCCTGCATCCCAAATCTCATGTAGTATTAGCATGGGCCTGAGAGAGATGATGGGTAAGCTATGCTACACTAGCAAAGTTCAGTCACGTAACCGAAGAGTAAATGGGATTTTTAAAATTTGTATCTGTGTGTGTGTGTGTGTGTGTGTGTGTGTGTGTGTGTGTGTGTGTGTGTGTGACAAACTGTGCATTTGTACTATTGAAGGCAGGAAGCTTCACTGCGTGTCTGAATGTGGGACAGAACGCGTGTGTGACTAGAATGTCATCGTGCGTATGCTTCTTTGTAACCACGTATGCACAAGTACATAGCGAGATGGTGTTTACTGCCATCAAGGGGAGCATGGGAGGTGGGGGGGGGGTAAAATAGCAGATGGGTGGAGGGAGACAGCGCCAGGGTTATATAGTGGCTAACTGGGGAGCTGTTAAGTTTTATGTTAATTGTAGGGGCTTACACAGAACTCTATTGACAGTTAACATGCCCTTCAAGGTGTTCTTTGTGGTTCAGCACTTCTGTCAAGACAGAGGCAGTCATTTTGTTTCACCTTTATTTATATGCTTGACTACTCAGAACATTATGGAACACTGTGGGGCCCAGTAATAGATGTAGGAGGGGGGCAGGTGTGTGTGTGAGAGGTCAGATGCCTCACAGACAAATCAGCCAGGTGTCTGCCCTCTATGTGAGTCCTCCAATGGTGGAGTCTGTTCAAGAGTAACTAGGGGTTAAAGGAAGAATAGAAAACAATAAATGAAAATCAATGAATTATTTCTGCGTATTATGGAAATTCTACAAGGTGGGCGTGACGTTTGTATTCAAAGGATTAGATATGAAATGTGAGGCACTTTAACAAGCATTATGTACAATGACCTAGATACAAAATTGAATTTCCCATGACAATATCTGTCCATCAGGCAAAAAAAAGCACAATTCATCTGAATTCATGAACATACTCGAACTGTTGAGAAGTGGGGTGTGAGTGTCGCTGCCATTTCATATCTAATTGGTTGGGTATACATTCCTAGACAGGACCAGACAGGGTTTCCCACTCAAAGAACAGAGGGCTCAAATACCAGCCCAGTTTTCCATCACGCCACCAAGGTCACCTGTCACTTGCACCACCACTGTGCATGTTTGATTTGGTTGACACATTAACAGACAAGTGTGACATTTAGTCTTGGATGCTGAGAGGACAATGCCCTTTAAACCCCGTCGTCAAACTCTATAGGCTTGTGATTCTTCCAGAGCTGCAACAGGACATGGTTTTAAATTGTAATCACTAATTACTTAGTGATTATAAATGCATTGGAATCAATCCGTGCTTTACATAAAGAGAAGTTAAACTACATGCAACAGTAGTCTCCGTTGACCATCCTACACATGCTATTAATCAAATCCATGTAAAACTAATTATACAGCCACCAAATTAGCATCAGCACTTTTGTGCTATGGTGAAATTAGCTCCTAAAGCTGCAAATGCCATTTTTATTTAACCAATAAAACAATAAAGTCACCTCAGTGATGATGTCACTGAGCTAATATTAACTTGGTTGACAAATGTCAAGCGTTCAACCTCGTAAGGTGTGCTGCTACTGAGCTACTAGCTACTTTTAATCAGGTAAGGTTAATTGTGGTTTCCAGATTCCTGGCTCTCCCTGTTTCATGTGATTCCTCTTTTGGCAAACTCTCCATGTGTCGCGAGTGAAAGGGAGGCACCCGTTCTAATTATGTAGCCTGCTATTATCGCAGTATGACCTAATTGAAGGAGATGCCAATTGCTGATTCCGTGATGGACAAGGTTATTTTGTTCTTTTTTTGGACTTTACAAAACAATAAAGGGACTTCAGAATCTTGGATTGATTGGTTGCATGACAAGATATTGAAGTCTCCTAAATGAAAATTGACCCCTTAGAGTTTATTTTGCGATCATTCTCTTCACTCTTGTTCCTTTCTAAGGTTAGTAAATAGATAGATAGATAACAAATACTAAAAAAAAAACCTTGTAAGTCTGTGAACATGAGGTGATTGACCGTAAGATAAGCATATAGTCCAGTTTCAATGGGCGCCAATATGTGCAATAAAGATGATTTACACAGCATTGAATGTCTACAGTACCTGCACGCCAACGCTCTTTAGCTTGTGTTTGCCTTTGTGATTAATTGTAGGCCAAAAGGGATTTATTGTACAGGAGATATTTGCCTCAGCGATTTAATAATGGTGGAAGAGGTATGCAATTAATCAGACGGAGTTCACGCCCCCAAAAAAGCAAAAAAACAAGTGTACAATGAATGACTATGAATATGTATATTTGTTGGTGGAAAGCAGTGCAAATTATGGGCATACTGATATTTGTTCTGCATCAGTCTTGGGTGGCTCCAGGGCATCACATGAGGAGATTTGGTCATTATTGTGCTCTAATATGGAATCTGCATATCTGACAAATATCAAAACTTCATATGCATGCACATATTCGAACACAAGGCCAAGGCATGTGGAAGCAAACACACGGTTGCATTTTCCTTTTTGGATTAATAGACTCTCAGGCTTATGCAAGCAGAAAAAACCACCTCCCACTCTCGTAATCGTGTACACACAGGATGGCACTATAGAAAAATGATGATGTGCCATCTTGTTGGCTCATTTATCAGCATGTTTTACAACAGGCGGCGGGTGGAAGTAATTAAACTCTGCCATCATTACAATGAGCCAGGCCCCCCTTTTATTGGACACCCAATGAGACACAGAGGCCTGCCTGATAATTGCAGCGCCAACTATCTCTCTTTCTTTCTGTGCGTGTGTTTGTCGACAACTCCCTTGCTTCATGCGTGGTTTTAATTAGTCAGGAAGCCGAGCTGATAAGCGACTGTGCAAAAAGAGAATAAGCAAGTAAATTAATGTAGAGAGGTTAGGGTTTATGCTCTGCTGACAGTTTCTTAGACACTTACTTTAAACACCAGTCTAGGAAAATTAATCCATTCTGTTAGGAGGTGGATAACAAGTTGACATCGAGAAGCATATGAGCGAACCAACAGATGTCATGCTGTGCTTGATCATGCATCTATCTATCTATCTGTCTGTCTGTCTGTCTGTCTGTCTGTCTGTCTGTCTGTCTGTCTGTCTGTCTGTCTGTCTGTCTGTCTGTCTGTCTGTCTGTCTGTCTGTCTGTCTGTCTGTCTGTCTGTCTTTTTCCTTGAATGCTATTTCCCTTGCCTCCTCCGTGAACCATCACCTTATTGTGGTGGAGGAGTTTGCGTACCCTAATGAGCCTGGGAGCTATGCTGTCCGGGGCAGTTTGCCCCTGGTAGGGTCTCCCAAGGCAGATTGGTCCTAGGTGAAGGGTCAGACAAAGAATGGTTCAAGACCCATCATGGAACATCTAAAAGGGAAGCCGCGTACCCGGCCCGGAGGGTTACCGGGGCCCCACCCTGGAGCCAGGCCTGGGGCTGGGGCTCGATGGCGAGCGCCTGGTGGGGCCTACGTCCATGGGGCCCGCCCGGGCCCAGCCCGAACCAGCTATGTGGACACTCCCATCTCCAGTGGACCCACCACCCGCAGGAGGAGCATGAAGGGTCCGGTGCAGTGTGGATTGGGCGGTGGACCAAGGCGGGGGCCTTGGCGGTCCGATCCTCGGTTATGGAAATTAGCTTTTGGAACATGGAACGTCACCTCACTGGTGGGGAAAGAGCTGGAGCTTGTGGGGGAGGTTGAGCGTTACCGACTAGATATGGTCGGCCTCACCTCCACACATAGCGTCGCCTCAGGAACCCAAGTCCTTGAGGGGGGTTGGACACTCTTCTACGCTGGAGTTGCTCAGGGTGAGAGACGGAGAGCGGGGGTGGGCTTTTTGCTTGCCCCCAGACTCTCTAGTTCGACGTTGGGGTTCTCGCGGTCGAGCGAAAGGGTTGTTTCCCTGCGCTTTCGGGTCGGGGAACGGGTTCTGACGGTTGTTTGTGCGTATGCACCAAACAATAGTTCAGAGTACCCGCCCTTTTTAGAGGATCTAGGACGGACGCTGGGCAGTGTCCCAACTGGGGACTCCATCGTGCTGCTGGGAGACTTCAACGCTCACGTAGGCAACGACAGCGTGACCTGGAAAGGCGTGATTGGGAGGAACGGTCTGCCAAATCAGAACCAGAGTGGTGTTCAGTTGTTGGACTTCTGTGCTAGTCGCAGTTTGGCCATAACTAGCACCATGTTTGAACATAAGGTTGTTCATCGCTTGGTGGAGGAACCCGTCAGGCTGGTCTTCAACTCCCACCTCCGACAGAGCTTTGATCGTGTTCCGAGGGCAGTAGGGGACATTGAGTCTGAATGGGCCATGTTCCGCTCCACCATCGTCGAGGCGGCTGTCGCGAGCTGTGGCTGCAAGGCCGCTGGTGCTGGTCGTGGCGGTAATCCCTGTACCCGATGGTGGACACCAGAGGTGAGGGGAGCCGTCAAGCCGAAGAAAGAGGCCTACAGGTCATGGCTGGTCTGTGGGTCTCCGGAGGCAGTACAGGTTGGCTAAGCGGGTTTCGGCCCGCGACCGTCGCGGAGGCAAAAACTCGGGCATGGGAGGAGTTCGGTAAGGCTATGGAGGAAGACTTTCGGTCTGCTCCGAGAAGATTCTGGCAAACTGTCCGGCGCCTTAGGGGCGGCAGGCGGCAACTCGCCCACACCGTGTTAGGTGTGCGTGGAGTGCTGCTGACGTCTCCTGGGGCAATTACCCGGCGGTGGAAGGAATACTTCCAGGAGCTCTACAATCCTACCAACATGTATCCTCAAGGTGGAACAGAGTCGGATGACCAGGAGGTGGACCATCCAATTTCCGGAGCGGAAGTTGCCGAGGTAGTGAAACAGCAGCCCGGCGGCGGAGCTCCGGGAACGGAGGGTATCTTAAGGCTCTGGATGTTGTAGGGCTGTCCTGGTTGAGACGCCTCTGCAACATTGCGTGGACATCGGGGGCAGTGCCCTTGGACTGGCAGACCGGGGTGGTGGTCCCTATTTTTAAGAGTGGGGACCAGAGGGTGTGTTCCAACTATAGGGGGATCACACTCCTCAGCCTCCATGGGAAAGTCTATGCCAAGGTGCTGGAAAAGAGGATTAGACTGACAGTTGAACCTCTGATCGAGGTGGAACAATGCGGGTTTCGCCCCGGATCCACGGATCACCTCTTTACCCTTGCTAGGGTGCTTGAGGGGAGTTGGGAGTTTGCCCAACCAGTCCACATGTGTTTTGTGGACTTGGAAAAGGCTTATGACCGGGTCCCCAGGAGCATCGTGGGGGGTGCTCCGGGAGTATGGGGTGGAAGGTCCCTTGATAAGGGCCATCTAGTCCCTGTACCAAAGGAGCAGGAGTTTGGTCAGGATAGCCGGTTGTAAGTCGGGCTTGTTCCCAGTGAGGGTTGGACTCCGCCAGGGCTGCCCTTTGTCACCGGTTCTGTTCATAACTTTTAAGGAGAAAATTTCTAGGCGCAGCCGGGGAGTGGAGGGTGTCAAGTTCGGTGGGCGGAAGATCTCGTCGCTGCTTTTTGTGGATGACGTAGTTCTTCTGGCTCCATCGAACAGGGACCTCCAACAAATGCTGGGTGGGTTTGTGACCGAGTGTGAAGCGGCAGGGATGCGGATCAGCACCTCCAAGTCAGAGTCCATGGTCCTCGCTCAGAAAAAGGTAGAGTGCCTTCTCCGGATTAGGTAGGAGGTCCTGCCCCAGGTGGAGGAGTTCAAGTATCTCGGGATCTTGTTTACGAGTGAGGGTAGGATGGAACGGGAGATCGACAGGCGGATCGGAGCGGCGTCAGCAGTGATGCGGGCGCTTAACTGATCCGTCGTGGTGAAGAAGGAGCTGAGCCGGAAGGCAAAGCTCTCGATTTACCGGTCTACGTCCCAGTCCTCACCTATGGCCATCAACGCTGGGTGATGACCGAAAGAATGAGATCGCGGATACAAGCAGCTGAAATGAGTTTCCTCCGCAGGGTGTCCGGGCTCAGCCTTAGAGATAGGGTAAGAAGCTCGGACATCCGGGAGGGGCTCGGAGTAGAACCGCTGCTCCTCCACATCGAGAGGAGTCAGTTGGGGTGGCTCGGGCATTTGGCTCGGATGCCTTTCGGATGCCTCCCTTTAGAGGTGTTCCGGACATGTCCCACCGGGAGGGGGCCTCGTGGCCAGCCCAGGACTAGGTGGAGAGATTACATTTCTCGCCTGGCTTGGGAGCGGCTGGGGGTTCCCCCGCAAGAGCTGATGGAAGTGGCAGGGGAGAGGGCTGTCTGGGCATCCCTCCTGAAGCTGCTGCCCCTGCGACCCAGATCCGGATAAGCGGCAGAAAACGAAACAAAACGAAACAAAACCTATTTCCCTTGCAGGGTCACAGCAAGCAGCCTGTCCCAGCTGCATACGGGCGAAGGCAAGGTACACCTCTGGACGAGTCGCACACTCAACGAGTGTTTGGAGGTTCGGTGCAGTGCTGAAGGGCACCACGGCAGCGCTGTGAGCATGTCTTGGCACTTCTCCTGCTAGCTGCACACCTTTCAAATTTTGTCCACAGCTGGGTCTTGATCCTAGAACAATCAGCTTCTCAGCCTAGTCCAGGAAACTACCTATGATTATCAAAATAAACATTAAATGTACTGTTTAAAAATCTTTTTATCCTTTAGAGATCTTTTTTTTCAGAGTCTCCTCTATTAGTTCTTAGATATAATCAATTAATTAATCTTTTTGTCAGTAAAACAGTGTAACCATTCTCCTTGAGAAAGAAGCACTGCAAATAAAACAAGTTCACTTTATTAGCTCTTTGCTTCTGTAACCAAATGAAGTGATTTTGGGTACACTGGCTTGGTCAGACGGGGATATTTTAAGCTCTTCAGTCATACTGAAACTGTTATGGGTGCTTATCTCAAGGATACACCAGCTATTAAGATGCCTGATTGGAGATTTACATTAGATCACTTGCCAGCTTACTATATACAGTAGTCACTACCATACCTGCACCATTTACTATCACTTATTGCCCTAATGCTACAATTACCCTTCACCACCAGCACTAATAGTGCTCTAAGAGAACCTTTTGGAGTCGGGTTGATGTTATGACCCTCATACATAGCCCCATCCATATCTCTCACTCCACTTAGCCCCTCCAAAGCCCCTGATCTCTAGATATTGATCAGACCCCACAACCCCAACTCCCACCTTCTAACACCATTTCCCCCCTAATATATCTGCAACCATCCTAGCATGCTCACTCCTCTCATCCTAATCCCATGATAATCAAACAGACCCAGACTGGCTCTCCGGTGCTGTACTAATTAGCCGGTGAATGGGTCTAACTGGTGATAGAGGTGCCAGTAGCGGTAGCGGTAAACACTGTGGGTATCCAGGGAGGCAGTAAACATCCATTAGCAGCTAACCGTCCCTACTCATTTTTCCTCCCCAAAGCTCTCTCATTAGTGCAGTGAGCCCTGACAGGTAAACAGCACTAATGGGAATGGCCTATCAATAAACGCTTCATGTGTTAACAGGAAGTGCTTGCAAGGGGACCGAAGATGCAGGCCAACAGTGATACAGGGGGAAGGGTTGAATTCTCTGATATAAATAGCTTTAAACTTGGGAGGTGGTGAGCTATTAGTGAAAGATGCAGCATGTGTGCGCTCTGATTGTGTTCCTGGGCATGGCACTTAAAGGGGAATACTGCTGCACAAACACGGGGGTAAAACAAGATACAACAAGGTCGACACAATTTTGGCCAGGAAGTCTTTTGAAAGTCACTTTGATGTACTGTAGCTGTGACAATGTTACCATAGAGATGCCAAGTGCCGTTGCCAGGAATGTTTTACACGAGGGCACCATAAACCCTAGAATGGGCAGCTTACCTTTCTCTTAAGGCTCATGATTTGCGTATTGCCACTTGCAAAAAAAGGAATAAAGAAAAGCACAACTCAGAGAGGCATACCAGGGACGGAGTTAAGGGACAGCTGGAGAGAAAAAGAGACTGAAGGGAAAGGAAAGACTGAGATGGCCAGGGAGCGATGGGAGAGAGATGTTATGTATGTTTGGAGCAGGTTCACACCGAGTTCACCTTACCATGCGACGTCCCCGGGCGGTGACAACCACACTGCTGCTGGTGTGTGTCTGTCAGCGCGTGGGGTGTAACAGCTCGTGAGTACACCCCTGCTCGTGTGCATGAGCGGTGGCACATATGTTTGCCTGATCTGAGGGTCCATTATTAAACGTCTTAAAAAGAACAAGGTATGTGAGGTGGACACACAACGCAGTGTCCCGTGTGTGCTCTGCGTGTGCACATCAGGAGCCCATTACAAAAGCTGTGGAGCACTAAATCACCACTGCTACTGCACTGGATAAAGCCAATGATACACGGATTAAAGCCACTCTCCACTGCCCGCATTTATCTACAGCCAGACAGCCAGATAAAGAGACACTACATGCATAAATGTCTGTCTGGCTGGCTGTTGTTCAACATCTAATGCGGGCCTTCATATGGAGGAATTTACTTATATTTACTTGCATGATTTCAGGCGCTCTCTTTTCCCACATAATTAAGCAAGACAGAGGTAGACAGCATTAAAAACAAGATTGAACTGCCATCGTTGCAAGGAAATAGGCCTAAGCGGTGCTGCTGGCCCCAGGATGTTGGACTCTAATCCACTATCAGCCCGCTCTAATAAACAGCACCTTATCCATGTCACACTGAGCGCACCTTTACCACCTCCAATCACATAAACCCAATGGCGTACATTTACAGAGAAACGACTGTACTACTACTACTACTACTACTACTACTACTAATAATAATAATAATAATAATAATAATAATAATAATAAAAATAAATGAAAAAACCTATCTAATGCAGCAAATTTGAATAAAGCACTTGATCTAGAATAAGTAGGACAAATTGTAACTGACAGTTGTGGTGAATTTAGCCTATAAAGTTAAGCATTTGCAAGACGTATTACATTATTTTAAGTGGCCCGTGTACTTTGTCTGGCTCTGAAGTCTGAGTGTCCCCTGCATTCTTTTTCGCTCCAGCCCTCTCCTCTAACACCAACATTAAACCTCCACTGGTCTAATTACGCAGGCTGACCTCCCACAGGTCGCCTGGGTAAAGGCCCCTGAAGATCAATATTCATTCTTTTAGATCTGTCATCCGCTTTTGACACTATCGACCATGTTCTGTGTTGGTTCTCCCCCTCTCTGCTCTTTATTCATCTATTTACCCCCCTCCTCAACCCCTGTATCAGTTCTTGAAATGGAACTATACTATAATAGTGCAAGTAGTGGTCTTTAAAAAAAATGCTCATTTGCATAGCTTTATCTGTAATTGTATTTTGGTAATTACAGGTGGCCACTGTTTAACGTTTCTAGTTAATTGACAAATAAATCATCAACCATTTTAAAGCAACAATTTAAAATTTTCCTGTGTACAAGATACATTGAAGCAGGATTGTAATATTTTTAATTCCCCCAATTATTTCTGCTAATACAGATGTATTTATATTTAAATGAACTGATTACAATACTAAAAAAGTCCTGTAGTTTACTTTAACAAAATATCTGTCTATCTTAATTCATGTGTATATGAGTCGGGCACCCAAAGCAGAATTTCCACTCACATGTTGTACCTCATTGACTTTGGCTCGGCCTTCTGGCCCCGGATTTTCCTTTCATTACATTTTAAGCATTATTTTGCAGAAAAGCACTGCATAGATTATGAAAGGAGAGACGGTTTGTTGAAGGTCAGCCTCCATTTAGGGGCCCTGAAATCGGTGGCCCACTCCGCATGTCTAAATGCATCATCGTCATCATCGTCATCATCATCATAATCATCATCATACCAAATACCCACCCTTTCTTAGAACTTCTACATTCTTTTCCTTCTTACTCTAGCTGCAGTTCCCATATTCTATTTCATGAAAAATTATGTTGATTTTCCTCGTTCTTTCTAAAAGGCTTTTAAAGGTCTTGGCAATTATCCTTTTCTCAATGTGCTTGGAGAAGGCTAGTGTCCGTTTGGTATCTGCTGATGATAGGAAAACATAATTTAACACAATCAGAGATGCAAAGCTAAGCTGGACAAGGGTGCTGATGTGACTGGGTGCCAAGGCCACCCAAGGTCATGTTCATCTGCATGATTAAAGGAGATGAATTCTGCCCTGACCTCTGGATTATATCAGAATAAGTACAGGAGGGTATATGAATGTTCATGAGTATGGCCACTAGGTGTATATGTGTCATGTGATTTATTTATTTATTCTTCATTCATGGCATTAGTGTGTTTGTCGCTTCTTTGATGTTATTCCCAAATTCAACAATGATTCATTCATGAGTCTGTAGGATGATTTCCCTTTCTCTTCTTTCCTCATTTACTTGTCCTACCAAGAAAAAGAGAGTCTGGTCTCTCTGCTCTCTACTGTCCCCTCCTGGAAGGACAAGGCACCTGGTTTCCACATCACGTGAAATGCATGGCAACTTATCGTGATAGAGAGCAGTGCCCTAAGAACATTTATAAAGTTAAAATATTCATTTTAAATGAAATTCCTTGAAGAGCTGAGCATGGAAATAAAAACGTGTTCTCATAGGTGACGTGGGCCTGTTTTTACTTTTAAAATTTATTTCTGCAAATGTCCATTGCAGACCTCCAACCAGCCCCTGAGTGCCATCTGTCTGGGGGAACAGCCAGAAGCTTTAGTTACACCCCCACGCACAAAAAAACTGAGTATCCCCATGAATACTAATGGCCAAAACACTACTGGGGTGCAGTGAAAGAGAAGATGGGAACAAAGAATAGATGGACAAGAGACAGAGACAGCGAGATAGAGGAGTGCAGGTAAATGTAGACCATATAGAGGCGACACATCACAGCTTTCCACTTTCCGTATTATCCCCCAGCTTTCCAAATAAGATGGCACATAGAAGAGCAGCTCCTTAACGTCCTCTCATCTCCGTACACTAACAGCAAACTGTCTCGCAACAAAATCTGGAGACCAGTGCTACTCTTAAAATGTCCAAGTGAATTGTGGCCAGAGAAAGGAGGAGATGGTTAATGGCTACGATGGAGAACAGAAGTGAGAGGCCTCCTCAGATGAGGGCCAGGTGTCAATCACCTCCTCGGGTGAGTTTCAGACACAGACACACTCTTGCAGCCTGCCGTGCATCCTCAATATCCAGGGGAGTTTAAAATACACTGGAAGACAGGAGAGTGAGATGAACAGTCTGTAAAAAAGGAAAACAAGTGGGGGAAAAAGTGGCAGCACAAATAGGACAACTGGGATGCGCAGGAAGCTGGGTCTGGATGCTGCAAATGTCTGGGAAAGAATTCAAAGGCCACAAAGGAGATTCAGTGAAAGCCATTACCTGCCCCCAAATTACCAGGGCAACGAGCTCAAATAAATTAATAAAAAATAAATCAGTTTGCATCAACAACAGAACAGAGCAACGAGAGACGGGAGAGATGCAGACGCGATGCTGGGGGAGAGCTAAGAGGAATGGAGGGAGGTGGGCGGGGAGGAGGCAGGGGGGGGGGGGAGGGCAGCGGCTGCAGAGGGATGAAAAATCGATGGACAAACAAGTGAGAGGGCGCTTGCAAAAAGGAAGCCAAAGGGGGGAAAATTAAGCATTTAAAGAAATTCTGTGTTGGTACCGCGGAGGAGGATGAGAGAGGGGTGCGGGGGGGTGGGGGGTAGCTAGGAGCACAAAAACGCCTGAGGGCGTTGGGGTGAGTCGGGGGGGCGACTGTGGCAGAGACGGACGGACCACAATGCCCTGAAGCTCGATAGGGTTGAGTGACCACATCAGGTCGAGAAACGAGCAGCAAGACATGGGTGAAACCTGATGGCTTTAAGTCAAGAGGATTAGACTCAGGGTCTTTCTCCCTCCCTCTTTAACCCCCGTTCCCCCTCCTCCCTCACCCCCATCTCTGCACACTCTTTACGCCTGTTAGACCCACTGGCCCATTGCTACATGGCCAATCAGCAACGAGGAGGACCAAAGTATTACTAATAGTCTGGTTTTAATGTTTCAAGTGGTAAACCAGCGAGCTGGCCCTGTTCGTTCGAAACCAAGGTAAACAGGTCAATAGTATCGATCGGGATCCTGACTTTTCTCGCACACACATGCACACACGCGCGCACAAACACATAGTGTGGAAGCTTCTCGGCAAGAACTTGGAATGCATCAGAAGCTCGCAATGCGCCCAAGTTGACGATGAAGGGTTGGCACATGCGCACACAATTTTTCAATATTACTCGCATTCAAGACAAAAAAAAAAAAATGTAACCGGGCTTATTCAAGCTCAACCTTTCACATATATATTTTTTGTAGTGTTTAGAAAAACACGATCAAACCTGTTTTTAACAGTGAAAAACACAACATATGTGGAGCAACTCCACCCAAACACAAGGGCAGAACAAGTCATTTGAATACTGATTCCAATTGTCCTTCTTATGTCAATAAAACTCAGCAGTGCTAAGGAACTAGCATGGTCAGCAACATTATAGGAATAATTACCACTTTCTTCTTTCTTCTCCTGGTTGATCTGTTTAAACAAGCCCCAGGGGCTGCTGTACTTACTGTAATTAAAGCAAAAGAAGCACACGTAACAGTTTAAAGACTTTGAAAGAGAACAACTGGGTCTGCGACGAGGTGTGTGCACATCAAAATATTAGCTGGATATAAAAAAAAAAAAAGCATTTTAGTACAAGGGATGTTGAGTTTATTTTTTGCTTTTTGCACAAAGGTGATCAGATTTGTTCCACAAGATGATCATATAGGGCCCATGGAACCATTTTTGAAAGTTACTTACATCGACGCTCCAGGAGAACAGCAAAGTTGCTGAAGCTGCACCCCAGAAGAGAAGAGAAAATTCCTCGTGGGCAATGCATTAAGGGTATCAAAAACCATAATGAAAAGAACTATAACACACAACAGGGAGGGGGGCATTTTTGAGCAGAAAGTGAAATATATTGAGAAAGATTTGGGAGGGGGGGATGGTGTTGGCGGGAAAATGTGACAGCTTTACTGGATGATCACACAGACAAGGTCTCTTGCGCGCAGCCTTTTCTAGCTGTGGCTTATGTTCTCAGCGGCAGTGATCACTGAGGCATTAACAGCACAGCAATGACACCAATGTAATGGAGCCACTCGGCTCGAGATTATGACACTTAGCAAGGATTGGATAACCCAATTATGGCATTCATTTAAGCTAACACAAGGCAAATTACAGGCTGTCATGACACTGACACCATGGCTGTTTAGACACCAACTGACATTAAAGAACTACTGTTGCATGATTTGGCCTGGTGGGAATTTTTTCCAATAAAATAGGTCGAATTTCTGTAATTATTTTATAAATATTTAATTACAGATGGAGAAGACACTTTTTGAAGCAGAAGTGATGGGTTGTCTGTCAGTTATTAAATAATTGTGAGTACGGAAAATGCTCTTAAATGTCCTACTCACACACACACACACACACAGACATACAGACACAGACAGACAGACACACACACAGTCAGTAAGAAAAGAAGGGCCTCCTTTGCTTGCAGTCTATGCCTTAAGCATATTAGCACAACCTTCTTCCTCTATAAACTGTAAGCATATTTGCATAAAAACAGTGATTATTCATTTATCTCAAATTGTTGTGGCACATTATGGTTCTTTGTTGACCAAGATACCAAAATGTCAGGACCTCATTCAGGCCCATTCTAAATTCAATAACTCATGTATCAGATAATTATCCTGATGAAGCAAAGTAGTACTCACTTAGCTTATTTTATTCTTTTTAAATTAATGAAAAGGCTGTCAATACCCTTCCAAAAAATACCACTCAAAGTGAAGACAAAATGCTTTTTATTCACAAAGCATGCTGCATGAGGATGGTGCAGTGGTTAGCACAGTCACCTCACAGCGAAAAAGTTTTTAGTTTTGATCCCTGCTCGGACTTTTTCAGATGGAGTTTGAATGTGTGGGTTTTCAGGTTCTCTCATTAGATTACAAAAAATTGCCCTATATTGCCACTCATATAGTGAAGGCTGTTATAGGCTCCAGCAACCTGCACGACCTAAGTCAGAATAAGCAGTGGTTAAGAGAATATGAACGGATTGGTATTGGTCTAAAATGCATTGATTGTAATAACCTGCTCCAATCAGTGAGAATGGTTAATGGCTGGATGGTTATTGTGCATACCACACGAATGTCACTAAGAATTCACTATTGCATGTCACACTTTGCTCTGTGCTGCACAAACCTGGATACCTTCAAGCTTTTCAACAGCTGATAAAGGCAGTTTCCCAAAATCAAGCTGAATTGGGGCGGGAGCACAGTCTGGCTTTACAGAGTAGCCCATATAACTTGTGACATGCTTGGAAACACACCTGGATGCACTGTTGTCTGTTTCCACATGCTTACTTGATACATGATGGGTGTGCACTGAAGATGTGTGCTGAGACCCCAGAGACAAAGCCGGTCCTAAATTTGTGTGTGACAGCCGGCCATCCTGCCAATTCAAGACCTGTCAGACACACAATTCGGCCCCAGCTACGTCCTCTTGGTTCATCCCTTCCACTTCTGTCCTTCCATCTCCTGCACCTCCATCTCCACTTTTCCTGTATCCGCGCTGCAGCCTTAAACAAGCATAGCACTTATCACCCGGAAAAATAATTGGGAGGTCTGCCACCTGCAATGGTCCTCCCATCCGTCCAGCCAGGTCATTTCAGCAATGTCAGTAGCCATTAGACGGAACAAGAACCAGGGCAAAGCTAAGCTATATCGCCGATTCCCTTTCTGTGGGTGATTCCTATTCTTATTTTCACTCCAATTTTTTTTTTAAATTTCACCTTTCAGTTACATTCTTTACACCTATATCCATGCAATAATCAGCTATGGCTTTACACCCAACAACTTGATAGTGTAACTTGTTTATGCTAAAGGTTTTGACCTGTCATATTTTGAGACTGTGCTCTTGGACCTGACACAAGAACATTTGCACAAGAGCAGTTGGGTGCCTTCAATAAGTTCCTATATAGTATAGATAATTCTGAAATACTGCAAAAGCCAAAGCGGGAAAATTGCATTTGAACCCTTAAAAGGAAAGTGGGAACTATAAACTGTCTCAGGCTAAAAGAGTGATGAGGGGAATAGTGGAAGAGGGGCAAGTGGACCGAACTGTGCTCTCCAAAGCATCAGTATGTGATCACTGTCATGTCACAAGGCCTTTTGATCGTCTTGTGCGGAGACAGAAAGACTGATCCAAGGGGCCAGCGGGAGTTGATATGTATACTGCTGTTGCACCGTGGCTGTAGCAGCAGATCAGAGTATTTTTGTATGTGTGTTTCTACACTGACGAGCCATGACAGGGACAGTGGTTCAGCTGTCGTCTCGGGTACTACGATGTGATTGGCTGGCCGTGACAGGTCATGGGGGTTCGTGTCACAGAGAGCGGCGTGCGGCCACGTCTGTGTGTGCACTGTTTTGTGGAAAAGGGTATTACCTCCCAAAGATCACTTTGCTGAACTCTTCGCTCCAGCACTTCACATAAGCACGACATGTTGTGACCTTACCCAGCCCACTGGTATTTGTGTATTATAACCCTTTATTGATACACAGAGGTGAATGGCATAATGTAAAAGAAGGTCCTGGACGCTGAAATTGAATCTATTTACCTATGACACCCAGGGGTAATTCACTGCATGTGCCTATCTAAAGCAAGAGAAACAGCCTTTAGGCTAGTCTGAACTCTGAGACCTTCCATTTATATTTTCTCCAGTGGTACACTGATATCCTATTGGACCTTTTAAATAGTCACCCACTGCGTCACAATGACCCTGTTACAGTTGACCCTTGCGTAAGTGAGGGTAATACTACAGCCCCAAACATTTGTGAATACATTACACACCCATCTAGTACTCCCACGCATCTGGCCCTGCAGTGTGTGGACACCATTTTGCCCTTGAGCTATTCACAATCTAAGCTTTCCTAGAGCGGGTCCAAGTGGCCGAAACTGCCTCATACAATGCATGTGGTGACATTGAGAGGCCCCCCCCCAAAGTCTCCATGGATTTGGGGTATCCGTCCGAATACCCACACACAAATAAATAATGGCCAGCTAATGCAGCGGGTCCTGACGCAGTGGCTGACGTTGCCTGCAGCTACCTTTGGGCTGGAAAATAATTACCATGTAAAAGGTAGTGGACTTGGGGGGGGGGGGGGGGGGGGGGGGGGGGTTGTCTATATATAGTGTAATGGCTTAAAATGGGGCTGCACATTGCAGCCACCCTCGACTGTACTTATCATACAGCAACCACTGCCTGGCAAAAGACGCATCCTTCAGAAGAACTTGGTGAGATGACGGGTTGGTAACAGCACTCCTATGCATTAAGTCCAGTGTGGATTTTTTAAAACAAAGAGAGAACAATACAGATAATATGGATGGTGGGCTACCAGATTAGTGCAAGTGTCTGTTTATAATCAGCCATGATGTTGGGCTGTGGCATTGACATTGGCCTTAGTTTACAGTGGAGCAAACAAATCGGTCGGTATGTTGACTAATCCAGTGCAGGCAGATACATGCTGACCATGATTAGAGGGCTAAATCAATGCACTGATGTTTACAGTGGCCTAACAATGTTTACTAAGACATATTTAAACACACACCCCCTGCACTAATCTGTCAGGGTATGACCAGAATTGTGAAACAGACATTTACTGTACAGTTATTATGGTGCTGCCTCAAAAATACTGTGCTCCTGCTAGTGAAGTACTACAACTAATTCTCGCTCCTACTTGCACAGTAGGGCTTAAAGCGATGAACCAGCAACGCCAAAGCATTAAACAGGCTGTGAATATAAAGATCAGTAAAGGTTATTCTTACTCCTGCAGACTATTAGCAAGAAATGTAAAATTCTGGAATTTCACGGCGCTGATTTTCCCCCATATTGTAAAGCAACGACTAAAACAAAATGAGGAAAAAA
The DNA here is from genome assembly GCF_901000725.2 of Takifugu rubripes. Lineage (NCBI taxonomy): Eukaryota > Metazoa > Chordata > Actinopteri > Tetraodontiformes > Tetraodontidae > Takifugu > Takifugu rubripes. The sequence goes on along the minus strand of NC_042291.1, from coordinate 1,506,720 downwards.
ATGAAATTTCTCATTTTACCACAAGTTAACGATCATAACAAAATCCTACAAATCAGACAGTGAAGCAGTAAAGGTGGTACAAACCTATATATAGCCTCAGAAGCAATAGTATTCCTTATGCATAGCAGGTTTTTATGGTTCATAAAGGTATTTAATAGTAGCATGTAATGACAATGCGAACAATTTTATCTGAAAAATTCACTGTGCTCAGCAAAGATAGTGAATTTCACTTGAAAAACAATATTCTGAAAAGTTCCCATTAAACCACCTCTTGGACAACAGTCATCATCTTTTTAAGAATTTAAAGCCAAATTTGTTTGTGCTGATGCTGCAAAACTCCAAAAGAATAACACTTCTTCTACAACAGGCACACATTTGGGGTGATTCGTTTTCAATTCCAGCCTTCTTCCTTCCTTTTTAAATGAGTCACGTCCTTCACACTTGTGGTCAATGTGTAACGCACCATGAAATACGGAGCCATGATCTATAGCGACTCTTTCACGCATCTTGACCCCCATCATTTTTACCCTCTTTATGTTGAAATATAGCAGAATAGGGTGGGGTGGGTGCCATGGAGACCACAGGGCATCCTGGGATCCAGCATGCCGTTTGCCATCAGGTCCTCTTCACTCTAGGGGCCTGTCAGTCAAAGCAGAGAACTTGCCTTTGAAGATCTGCAGACTCTCTGGAGCGTCTCTGTACCCCCAAACTCAAGCCCCCTCCAACTAGTCTCAACCCTTGAGGAGCTCAACACCTCCATTCTTCTTATCCTTCCATGTGCTGGCTGTCCTCTCTTTCTGTTCCCCCTTTACTCTAGTGACTTGTCTCTTCAAACCCAGTGTCCACTGTCCCTAAAAGTTATTCCCATATCCCCTCCTTATCTCTGCCTCAAGCTATGCATGCCGAAATTTGAACTTGGAAAAAGGAGAGCCACAGAAAGAGCTTAGTTTCACTTTTGCAAACCAAATAAGGTTTAAAATGGTAAGGCGTCATGAGAGCAACTCTTAAGCCTTAGCACAGACATGCTGAGTGAATCCCTTCAGTTTGCACTGTTCAACATGAGTGACAGTGGAGACTTCGTTTCCCCACCCTGTTCCAGAAAATATAAGGAAGTCAAGTAAAACAATATTCATCCCCAAATTTGGCACATGTGACCTCTGAAACCATGACAACCGCGAGTGTTATTAATTAGGGCTTCTTTGGATCTCTACATCTGAACTGTAAAATGATAATTCATACTTATCTCTCACTGCTTACTGTAGACATGGAGGTGTGGACATAATGTGCTAAGTGCTGATGTTTAAAAACACGCTCCGATGGCGCAAGTATCACAGAGTGGTGCTCTCCCCAACAGAGCATTAAAGTTGCTGAAGACTTGTTTAGGAGGTGATAAAATGTGTATTACAGTTTTTGTGACTCAGATGTGTTCACACATCACGTTGGTGTTGCCAGCAGATTTCAGATGAGTGCTCATTGACTTCCCATTAACCGTGCTAACCACCTAAATGTGCGCGTGCGGGCACGCACAGACATTTTTCCTTTGAGTGTAAACACTCATTTTTATGTTTCCTAATCTGCACAGGTTGGTTCTGGATCTGAATGTGGGAAAAAAACACCACACCTCTCACAGAAAAAGTTGAAAAAACGAGGAGGCAGATAGCTCGAGCCAGCAGCTGCTGAATACGGAGTCTGAGGCTTAAAGAAAGGTCAGTAGGGACAAAGATAAAGGCCAAAGTCTCTGTAGTTTTCTTTTTTGGGAGGACATGCCCACTTTTCTGAGAGAGAGCACAATCTATCATGCTTAAAGAAGCAGACCAACAAAGTAATCAAATAATTGGTGACCAATTACATTTTGACATGTTAAAACATGCCTGCTAAAAACTAGCATTACCCACAATTATTTATAAAGATAAAGCCAGGCTTTCTTTGTGACATCCACAGTTATACATGATACAGTGTGAAGTGATGTGTTTTTTTTCTTTTTCTTTGAACCAATAGCAACTAAAAACAAGCATCCACACAACACAGCAAATAAGGTGGAAAACACTCAAAATAAATCATATTTTACATGGGGTTGTTTAAGGTCGTCCTCGCCTTTAACGTGTGAAGTTTGATGTAGATGTCCTGCAGGTAGTGGTAGGTGGTACTGATGGTCCTCTCTGCTTAGCACACCACCCTTTTTGGTGCACTTATCCCATCCAAGCGGTGATTCTCTGGCACAAAATGCTCATGACAGTGCAGGTGAAAGGTTTCTGAGCACCTTGAGTGAGAGCTTAAAGTCTCTGAGGTGCCTGGGGAGGTAGAGATGCTGCCTGGTCTTCTTCACCACTATGTTAATGTGAAGAGAACAGGACAGGTCCCATGATATGGTCACTACCAAGTATTTGAAGGTGTCCACTCTTTCTACTTCAGCGCCCCTGTTAACAAGGGGATCATAGTTCCTCTGCTGAAGTGTACGATCTGTTCCTTTGTTTTGCTGACATGCAGCAGGAGGTGGTTCTACCGGCACCAGTCCTCCAGGTGGTAGTCTTACATCCTGTAGTCGGTCTCATCATTGTGGAAGATTAGTCCCACAACAGCGATGTCATCAGTGAACTTAATGATGGCATTGGTCTTAGTGTAGAATGCACAACAGAGGGCTGAGCGCAACTATAGTCTATAAACTATCATGTCCACCCACAACTAGGCCAAATATGCACTAGTTAGCAACATTTCCCCTTCCCCTTATTTATTCAAGTCAAAGTAATAGTTGTAGCAGCTGCAGTAGCCATCGTAGTAGTAGCAAATGTACTAATCAGTAATGGTGTACTTCAGGGCTCAGTGATTGGATGGACACCAAAAGCATTATGTAAGAGATAAATGATCACATTAAAGCATGCACTTCATAAGACAATGATCATTTAACCCAGGAGTCCATTCGACACTCTCTCTTCCTGTCTCTGTCTCTCTCTGAGTGTTGCCCTCCCACTGGTGACACGAGGCTGGTGGGCCAGCTCATGGACACACAGTCTGGTCATTTGAATAACCATCAGGTTAACACCTAATCATCTTCAGCATGAAGAAGATTCACTTTGACCTTGTCACCTTTCTCTCCCCATTCTCAGGCCCTGTGAGAGATAGAGAGAGACTCAGACAAAGCGAAAGACAAAGAGGGTGGGAATAAAAGAAAATTACAGGGTGAACCCAGAGGCCATAAAGAAACAGAGGTAGTGATTGAGGGTAAGGATAGTTAGCTCTCGCCTTTGATGCTTAACTCTTGTCGACAGTGCAAAGACTGAAAATCACAGAGCTGTGCAGTGAAAACCTCTCTGTGGGTTGCAGTGCTACAACCCTAAGGCTGCAAAATCCTTCTCACATGTTAATGGGCTGCCATTTGGCTCTTAAATCAACTGAGGCCAGGAGACTGAAGTGAACAATATATACTTCATTATAGAAAGTCAGATGAAATAAGAAACGTAAAAACAACCAAAAATGCCCCATTTTTGTATTAGTATTTCAAGAGACAGCATGATGCATGAATGCATCCAGCTCCATAACGCACATTAAAAAATAGGTGTCCCTGTGTAATGGGTTACACAGTAGGAAGCTCCATTGCAACTAATAAAGAAAATTCTTCTCATGTACTCCGTCCCAGTTTTGGACTTTAGATTAACACTTTCTCACCCACTCTATCATCCTCTCTCTTTCTCTCTCACTCTCTCTCTCTGGTCCACTAACCCAGTTTAAACGCAGCCAGACGCCTCCAACTGCAGTTTGTCTGGAACAGTAGACAGACCAGTATCAGGCTTATGACTACATTTTCAAGGTTCCTCTCCTACTTTGACACTTGTGTGTTAGTTTGTATGTGCTCTTGTACTTGCTAAATACTGAGTAACAAACTCCGCACCCTACTAGCAAATGAGGACATTTTTGGGAAGTGAGGACATTTTGGCTGGTCCCTATAACACCAAAGGACTGTTTGAGCATGAACACTTGGTTTTAAGATTGAAGTTACATTAGGTAAGAGTTAGAGGGGTAGTTGGGATAGCTAGGGTTAGGAGAAGGAGCGGGGTATTGCATGATGCCTATGAAAGTCTTCACAAAGATAGAAGTACAAAGATGTTTGCGTGTGTGTAAGTGAGTATCTGAGAGTGTGTATGTGTGTGTGAGAGTGTGTGCGTGCGTGCACCAGTGTACGTCTTTTAAAACTCTATAGTGCATCACACATTCATTTACACACTTTTCTGTGAACTGAGCTGCATCTAGACTGCACAATAATCAATTCACATTAATCTAATATGATCAGCGTTTTGCCGTGATCATGGGTCAATTTCTGCTGACACAACCTACATGTCAATTAGAAATGCATCTGACGCCGCCAGTCCTGATTCAAAACTATCGAAACTATAAATTATGGATATGATCTTTAACATATGAGAATGGGAGGGGTAAAACAAGACAAAAAGACTGCAGTTGGACTTGCAAACAGTGAAGGCTCCATCACTGAATAATCTAAGTCAGCTTTTACTGAAGATTAGTGGAGGTGACGTTTCACAAAATACACAACATAATAAAGTTAGTCACTGATTAGAGAGCTAAACCAAACTACCCTCAATACTAATTTAATAATTGGGCTGATATTGGAACCACATTTGAGTTGACTAGAATTCTTTAAATTAACATTACTAAGTGTGTCCAGGTAGACACATATGGTGTAATCGATATTAAAAACTTGCTTAATGAGAGTGATATAAAGGAGCTTGTGATAAGATTATCTTTGTGTGTATTTTCATCCTTCGCATTAGCCAATAAAACAACTTTCAAATCGCAACTCTTTAAATTCTCTCTCTGTTTTTTTTTTTTTTTGCAAAGTTTAATCAAATTAATTTAAAAACAATTACAATAATAGAAAAATTAGTTGTAAATACAGTCTACCAAAGCCAATTTTAAATTCAAATTATCACTGTTTCACTGAATTATCACTAATTTACTAACACTCCTCACTAACACAATTGCTGGAATGACCAAATATTGGAAATCATTAGGATTCTCCTGGTTAGATGAGTCTTCAACTTCTACTGAGTACTCAGTGCTTCACTCATGAATATACACTTAGGATTGCTTAGGATTCACGACTTGACTTGGCATTTTATGTTTTAATTGTCTGCAGGGAGGTCAATTAACCCAAAACATCACTGACCATTTTGGGTAGACTCTACTCAAATACTTCATACCAGCACAGGCAAAATACTGTATAAAGACAATAGTAAGCCAACCACACACCAGCTGGATAACCATTGATCAGAAAGAAATTTTGAGATAATTAATGTCATTCCTTTTACAGTTTTCCATAGCTTTATCCACCTCTCTCTCTCTCTGCCTCTGTCTTCATCAACAGTCTGTCAATATGCCAGATAGCTGCGCTCAATCACTTATCGCCTAAGAAATGCCTCAATCAAACCCCAATCAGTTACTCATAGAGCCCTATCAGCATCCAGCTCTATACATGTTCTGTACACGTAACTGACAGAGCTGATAAATGACAAATGTAAATGCGGCACTTGTACACATCTTTCTTACTGCTGAAATCTGTCTTGGTAACCAATAGATGGCGTGATCATATGTCTAATTACAGTAAAACTCCAATTATTTATTAGCTACCTATTTTGACTATGTTGCACAGTGGCTTACGTGCATGACTATTTCCACTGTAAAAGAAAGCACAAGATTAATTTAAGATACAATGTATAATTTGGTATTGATATATGTAGTGCTGTATTGAAATGATGTGATCAATGTCTGATGATGAGCCAAAATGGCTGCACAGTTTGTACCATGGTGCCTTCAAACACTGTTTCTATCAAGCAATGTGGTGTCTGTCATCTTCATACCAATATCCTTTGGGTGCTTTGGCTCCCTTCCACAATGGTATACAGGTTAATCTGTTAATCTCAAGCGGCTAATGTAGTTAAGGTGTCTTTTGTTTATGTAGTTTTAAATAAATCCAAATATACTGGACTAAGCTTTTTACATTCTTTGATGGGTGGCACACTGTGACAGCTCTGTACTAAGACCTTGACCAGTGCAGTCTACAGTTCAGAACACTTACGACAGTTAGAAAGCACCTGTTGGGTCAACCTTGTGTCATTTTTCTCTGATGTGTGGACTGGCATGGAGCTGAGCTTGTCCTGTGGATGTGCACTTGTTCTTAATGTAAGATCACACTTTGCAACTGGCAGTTGCATGCTATTTAAATGCACACCCATAAATTGATTGAGGAAGCTGCATCGGAATCACCATGGGCGGAGCTGAATGGGGCAAGCCTGCTGATGCCAGTAAAGGTTGATTTAGACACTCCTTGAATTTGAAATGCTCCACAGATTAGTGTAAGATAGGAGCCCTTTGTGATCTCTCCAGTATGCAGCCCCACCCATGTCCAGCTCTCTTTCCAAGCCAGCACCCAGCAGCCCCGTTTTGTCATCACTAAACCTCCCCCATGTTTCTTACTCATATGTCACCCTCATGGGGTTGCCGCCGCCAGCAGAGCAGGGGTTAACTCTATTTTGCCCCTTGTGTAGGTAAGAGTACTAGTGCATATGCGTTCATGTGAGTGTACCCATCCACTTTGTGCATGTGTCCATGTCTCTCTGTCCACGCTGGCCTGTTTGTTCTTTTGTTTGTGTATGTGCTCATGTCCATGCGGGACTGTGGTCTTCTTTTTATGTGTGTCTGTGTGTGTGTATGTAAAGGAGAAATTTGCCTGTCCTTGCCTAAGTGAATGGCTAGGATTAAGCTGACAGCCCACCTTAGTGATGGCGAAATAATTGGTTGTTCAGCTCTGTCCTTGTCAGAGCGCTGACAGTTCTGCAGATGTCCTGTGCGGTTCTCCAAAGGTTAGGCTCAGCTGGGGCCGCCATTCATTAATCATTCCGCTCTGACAGTGCACCGAGCAGCCTGCAGCTGCCACCCCGTCCCCCTCAATTTCTGTCACCGCCTTGCACCACCACCACCAATACAACCCCCCCCCCACCCCCCACCCCCCTCCCAAGTCTCCCTTCACCCCCGTGTGTGTATGTGTTTGTGTTTGTGTTTCCCATCTTACACACAAACAAGTATGCTTAAACATAAATTTGCATGAAAAGTCAAGGGATGTATACAAGCCACAGCACGCCCTGTACATGATAAGCGTGAACTGGACAAGCGGTATGGTTGGGATGTAAACAAAACACACCACCTTAGAAGTATTCTCTACTAATGGTCTCACTTCTTACATTTGCTCAGCCCTGCAGACTTCCCTATGTCCATGTAGGTATGGATGTAAATCCTCCTACACTTTTCACGGTGTGTTCCACCAACCAGCATTACCCATTCCATATGAAAGATCTCCTAATTTATCACGGAAAACTGCTTTAGAATCAGCAGTACCATTGCATTGTACTGTAGCAAGTAAACACATCATTATTAATTGGGCATGCTTATTTCATTTTGCCGCTAAGAAATTGAGAATTATGAATATGCGTGAGCACAGACACGTATTAAGCTTACCTTTTCTGTTCATGTCAGCAACATTGTTCTGACCCCTCTCCCTCGTTCACTAACTAACGACCCTGTGAACCTATTTTGTTCCTCATTCCAACCCATTCTCCTCCGCCTCCACAACTCTCTCAGGAGTGGGGTTTTCATTGCGGCCTCCGGTAGGAAGAACTGTGTGAAAACGGGGAGGGGAGAAAATAAGGAAAGCAAAAATAGAAGAAAAAAAAGCAAAATGGAAGTGTCCATTGGGTACTAAGTGGTGTGAAGAACTGAGATAAATTCTCCTTTATGGTCTACCAGTTCCTCACCATTGATTAACAGCTATAGATGCTAACAAACTTGAGAGGAAAACGCTTGTAATAGCTCTTGTCATCTATGGAAACATTTGCATTGACGCTACAAAAAGTGAGGAACATTACAAAAGATGTTCAAAAATCATGATATACAGTTACCCTGAAAAAGGATAGAGGATTGTTTTATACACATATAAATATAGGCACGTGCTTTAGCTTAAAGATAAATAGGCCCCTAAACTTAGATATGGCTTAGAGAGACAGATAAATCTTAGTTTGCTTTTATTTACCCTCTTATTTATGGCTTGGATAGCCTTCAATTGCCTTGCAAACAATTGCTCGTTTTGTGCAAGAAAGTATTTGAGCCAAAGTAAATGATCACAAATGAAATCCTCACCTATGAAGCACATACAGGTTGCCTCGGTGTGAGTATGCGTGCAATATTGTGCCATCAGAAACTGCCCGTGAGTTCTGTGTATTCCTGAATGTGACAGGAGGCCACTACAAATCCCAACACAAACATTATCCGTGGCACAGCATTCTATTGTGGGACTATTTCAAAGTGCCATGGTTTGAAAAGCTGCAATTGATATTTCACCTACACATCTAGTTACTCTTTTAATAACAATTGTGGGCCAAGTAACATGGGGAGCAATGTGCTGATATCAGCAGACAGAAGCACGGGAGAGCTGGGGTGTTTAAAAGAGAAGGTGAGTGGGGTGCCCTGTTGTGTAACTCTGAGGAAATTCCCCTCATAATCTGTCAAAATTGCAGTTGTCCCACAGCCACAAACACACAACAAAACCCATGTAGATGCAGTAATAGTGAATTAAATTCCACTAGTAATAGGACAAGTATTATTTTATTACCACTCCATGTGATGATGATGATGTCAATATTTTATTTTATCAATATCACCTGTCATGCCCAGTGAAAGCAAGGGGATTGGAGATTTACAGTATTAATATTCCATACATAATGAGCACGCCAATGGGTAGTATTCTGGCGATCACCCTAATGAATTCTCAGTAGACAGTGCCCTGTGTTAACATTACTGCAACAGCTTGAGGGTGAACATTCTTAGCCACTAAGCTCTCTATCCCAGTCTTCAAACCTGTTTCTATCCATGTCAATCAGTGGTTAGCACAATAATGTCTAAAACTGGAAGATGTATCACCTCTACAGATAATGGCCATGCAAAAAAGGGCAATTTTCTGGGATTCAAAGGGAAACATACTGAGGAGTATCATTGATTTGCCCCTCAGAGATTACCTATGTATCATAAGTGTATGTAGATCATCTCTACCAGTATCCCCTTCTCCCTCCAGTGACTATAGTATTGGAATAGTAATGCAAAGGGGAGGCACATACAGTAGTTGACGAGCTGCAGTCACATGGTAAAGCCCACGGAGGATCTCATCAGCCTCTATGTAGATGTGTATGCTGAGTGAGTGATTGCCCATGGCTGGAAATTGGTGTAGAGGGCTTCACAGGGGAATTGGAGGGACTCTCTCTCTCTCTTTCTATCTCTCTTTTTTCTTCTGCCATGCACACTTAGCCACACAGTTTCACAACACACACACATGTACACTCACTGCAAGGCCTGCTCACACTAAAATCTCCCTATATGCACATGCACGCCCAGCTGGTATGATTAAGGTCCTATGCAGACGAGATCCTAAGCGGCACTGTGCTGCGGCTGCCTGTTTTCCCAGCTGAATATGAGCCAATAGCGCAGTATTCTCCAGTGGCGTGGAAACCCGTCATCACAAACGCAAGATCAGGGGTAATTACGTTGTAATATGCCAGATGAAATATTTCTGTAACAGGAATGGGATTCCCTTTGCTTCAAATTTAGAACAAATATATTCTACTCGGCAGCGAGTTATTATTTATACATTACAGGCAATTCACCGATCAATTCACAGATGTTTACGCTGCCTTCATTGTTAGCATGTCACCGTCTTCAGGTCCATCTGGTATTGGAGATCAATCCCGCTATAGTGTTGATCAATCCTTCTGATCAGGTCAGATTATAGGTATCGCAGAGATATCAATGTGTTGATGGATTATTGATAATATAACCGCAGTAATCGATCAGTGGGACATTGCTGATAAGACTCTTGAAGCAGCCTCGGCCGCACTGGCCCACCTAATATTTATGCACAAGATGGGCAAAATTAATACTGCAGAACAATCGTCATTATTTCACTGTATTGATTTGTAAGTCAGCGTAATACAACAGTCCTGGAAAGGGTACATTTTTTAAATGAATAATTCCTAGATGAGCACAAATATTTGATCTGTCAAATATCTACAGCAGCATACTGTGACCACTGGTCCATCAACTACCCCCATGGTGGATTAGGGCAAGACGGGTGATTTGTTACTCTTTTGGGACACTGTCTTTGATGCTCATTTCCCCCTGCTGCATATTCTGCCCCTATGCTGCCATTCCTCACACCACCAGCCCCCACCTCTCCGTTTTGATAAATAGCCGGCTGCATGAAGGCGAGCAGCTGATCTCACCACCAAGGTTACGGTAACCTGGGGCCCGCATCTGGGGGCTACCTGCCTCCAATGAGCAATGCTGAGAGTGGGAGTGTGGATGGTAGGAGGGGGAGTGGAGGTCTGTGCTGCGTTAGCGTGGCAGTGGGGATAAGGAGCAGTCCAAGGATCCTCCTTTATAGGCTTTAAATCTGCATGGCAATTTCTGGATGGGTTTCTGATTACTCCTCCTCTAACACCAGCATGCTCTTCGTGCTACCCACCCCCACACCCCCAACACTCCCCTAAGCAGGTTGATGTCTCCCTGCTTTGCTTTTGTCACTGATCACCAAGCCCATATACGTCCTGATTACTGTATGAGCAGCGTTATGGATAGCTCTGAAGGACAAGAGGGACTTATCCAAATGAATTGTTCTCTGCGCTCAGTGTGCAGAAGCTGGATTTCACAAATCAGAATATGGATTTTGGTTTTCTTATTGTGTGTTTATTCATCAGATGGATTAGAGATTGCTTTATGTGCAATCAAGTGCTGTCAGATGGAAATGTATTATAGTAGTTTAAGCAAGGTGTGTAAAGGGAGCTATTTATAATATGTCTATTATAAATTCATAACAAATGTCATTTTCTAAATATATATATGGATTGGAGAGCGATTTAATTCTGCAACTTTTTTTTTCTTTAGTTCATTAAAAATCCAGAATAACTTTACTATTAAGGGCTGCATTTCCTTGCATGGGAAAATCCCTATTTGAACCAAAGTCCTATTCATATCAGAAATCTAATAGAAATAGTCAAATAAATAAATAGATACCAATATATTATCTCAATTCTTCTTTCAGTTGAAAAAATAGGCAACTATGTTCTCTTATAGTGTAGCTGTTACAACTGCTGCTTAACATATAGGGATGTACGTTGAGGTAGAAACATGGTCACATATTATTTGATATACCCCATGATGAATTGGAACAGTGGCTGAAACCCGTGTTGATCTAGTGCATTTGTGGCAACTTGGAGGAAATGGGGAACTTTGCGAGGTCATTATGAATTCAGCCTGGTTGAATGTGTTTTAGGTGCAAAAATTGTGACCCTGTGAATCAATTTAGTAAAAAATATAGACGGATTAAAAGCCCAAAGAACAAGGTGGGATTTGTCCTTTCTAATTACAGTGCTGAACTTTTCTCATGCCCTGCTGTGACCATCTTCTTGAACTGCAGTTAGACCCTCGGCCAACTCAAGACACCCAAATCTACTTTTGTAACAGCCAACACTGAGTGGCTCCACTTTTTCACTGCTGTCCAGTCCTTATATATATATATATATACTGTATATGTGTGTGTGTGTGTGTGCTTGTATATATTCACACACACACACACACACACATACATACATACATACATACATATGTATATACACACACACATATACTCATAACCATATCTGGTAAATATCAAGTGAAAAAAACACTTTTACACTATCTCAGGCTCCCACTTTTGTATTTGCACACAAAGCCTGAATGCAGCACTTATTTTCTTTCTTTTTTTCTTTCTTTTTGTGACAATGTCAGGTTTTCATCACATTCTAGCACCACTAGAGAACACTGTCTCTGCCAGCGATTAGAGCCTGAGGTACAAGAGGGCCACTTCACCTCCAAGATTAAAATGAAACAAAAGACATGGGTCTTCACATTGTGCCAAGAATTGTACCAGACAGGAGCCAAAACCAGATCTGCTGAGCAGCTAAATGCACTGACCTGTCCAAAACAATAATAAAGAAATGTCAACAGTGTTTAATGAGACAACTACTCAAAAGGACAATTTAAACATGTACAGTTAAGGATATCATTGGAAATTTAAATTGTGCCTCTCGGGGCTTGAATCCATTGTGTCAATCAAATTGAGCATCCAGATCACACCTGGCTGTTACCTTCAACCAGGATTGCACGTTCAAAACCCTCTGCTAGCAGGGTTCAGGCCTCACTGTGTGGCGAGGTGAAGGCTACGTGACCTGCCTTTGCCTCCACTATTACTGTCCACTGCCGCCTCCCCTCCTGTTTCTCGGTTCCATCCTATTTATTTCTAGATGCGTGTAACTGTATAAGTGTCTGAATGTCCATGTTCCCCTTTTTATTCTCTCACTTCATTTGCTTGCACAGTTAACAGGCCCTTGGCTGCCCACCACTGGTTGCTAATTGCTGCTGACATTGTTTGGCCTCTTGCTGCTTAGTTAGGACAAACCCCTCATTCATCTACTGCAGACTGCTCGTTAGGGCTAACCCCCACCTTCCATATTCCTCTCTCTCTCTATATTTCTCTCTCTCACTCTCCCCTCCTTTCACTGACCTTCTTAATTAACTGGTAAGGCACTGCTGGGAAATTTGCACACAAAGGCCCGATGTCTAGCCTGTTAGCCTCCCACTGTCCAAACACCCCCTTCCGCCTCTTCTTCCCCATCCTCAGCCCGTGACTGGCTTCATCCCAGACCCAAACAGAGGTCATGGTACAGTTTTAGAAAAACAAAGATAAAGTGATTCAGTACACACACAGCATTCATGCACATTCAGCCGTTTGTTCATTCTTTTCCTTGCCTGTCACCAGCCCCTCCTTCTTGCTTCCCCTCTTTTGCTTTTTTTTCTGTATTAATGGAAGACCTCATTAAAATAAAGCTTGTTGAGAAGAGGTTCACTAGTGATACTCTCTGCTCTCATCTGGCTTGATTTGTAGTATAACTATTATTTCTTTTTCCTTTTACCTATTTGTCATGCCATTTCTTAGAGCCCACTCTTCCTTTCAGAAAAGCTTTTGAGGCATATGTAATTTTACATATACATTTTTTAAAAGTCCTTATTTTAGGTCTTCGCAGAGCAAGACCAGTGAGGTGGCTGCTGGGAAAGCAGGGTCCTTCAAAGGGCCATGCTCAAGAACGCTTGTGGCAAAAAAGTGTAAACAGGTGGAGCCTCTCCATTATATAGTACCCCTCTACACTCCCATAGGCCACCTTCAACTGACTCTTTCTATGTTCTCGCTTCTCTCCCTCATGCACACACTTGCTTGTTCACACTTACATACAATTCTAGGATGTGGTTTTCAGAACTGCATCTCTGATGTTCTTGCTGCTGGACAAGAAGAACACCAACCTAGGTTGTCAATTTTCAATAACATATTAAATTATCTGTTGTGTCTGAACCTGTGTGAATAAATGGCATCATGTTGGTCTGTGGGTCTGCTCATATTCAGATAGAGGTGTTTATATTTTTGTATTTGCATCATATGCCAAAATTCCGCTGGTAATAGGCCACAATTCAAAATATGTATTCATTAACATCTGATAGACATATTTTGCTTCTGTGTAATGCTGAATGTGTAAAAGGCCTTTTCTCATACAAAGTTAAAATAATGAGGTAATACAGCTTGGTGAAACTCCATTGTAAATTACAAAGCCAACCTATAATTTTAAGTAATACAATTTTGGTGCCTGACGACCCTTGACACCACCCCCGTCGCTTTGGTATCACAAAGCTTAGCCCCTCATTGGCTTAATCCACCCAGCATGTGTACTTCCTTAACCTGCTCACAAGATTCATTACTTGAAATTAAAGAGAGCCAGGAAGGTCAAGTCAATAAGAAATACCCAGAAATGGTTTATGACCACCCACCCTATTTAGATGAGCATTAAATTAACTTTTATTTATATATCTGTGTCATTCATGCATGTACCATTGTGTGTATATATATGAATTTGAATTAGAGATCACAGTAAAGTACAAATGAAATAATTCTTGGAGGCAGGTTGCGGCAAGACGAAGAGAAAGAAAGAGAGAAACCCAACTTCTGTTTGCCTGGGGATTACTATGCAGCCCATCTGTTGAAATTGTTACACATATTGTGACCTAGATAAAGTTAAAAAAAACAAAAACTTCAGTCTTATAGGTAGCTCAGCCGTTGTGTTTGACACTTGTCTATTCATATTATTGGTCTTGTTACCTCCAAATAGATGAGCTTTCCATCATATTTTATTAGTCCCTTCTCAGATGAATAATCTGAAACAAGGACTGTTTGAGGATAAAGACTTGGTGTTGAGGTTGAGGTTGTAATTGGGTTTAGATTAGGGGGTTAGTTGGAATGGTTATGGTTACGGGAGGGAGCTAGGTAATATTCAGTATTATGTCTAAGTAGGTCCTTACAAAGATAGAAATGCAAGGATATGTGTGTGTGTGTGTGTGTGTGTGTGTGTGTTTTATCTCCCTTTTGATGATATGACTTGAGCAGCATGGGGCAGCAGTATTTCAGTCTGCAGTAGACTTGAGAAACACTGATAAAGGTTCAAGCTAAGTTAAACTGTTACATACAAAGGTGTCCAGGCAGCAGGAGAGGTTCTACAATGCCTTGGGAGCACTGCCAAGGTACTTGAGCAAGGTACTATAGACCCAAATGCTGAGATATGGCTCTGTGATGACCTGGTGACTCATGGTGTACCCCTGCAGCTGGGACAGCACCCACCCACCCACCCACCCACACACACACACACACACACACACACACACACACACACACCGGCAAACTCTGCAAGGCAAACAGTGAAGAGAATTGAGCAACATGTTAGCTTCTGGTAAAAAAAATAAAAACTAAAAACCCTGCAATGTTCACTTGTCATTCACCCTAGCATGTGTTCTCTTCTCTGTTTTTAACCTTGACACCTTTGTCATTCTGAAAAGAAGCTGCCTGGGGGGTTGTAAATGACGGGGGAATGGAGAAGCTGGGCAAAAGGTTAAAACTGATATCCTTAACATGAATAAGGAGACAAAATTGACTGAGAGAGGGTCTTTCAGAAACCCCAACCTAACCTTGAAGGAAGACCAGGAGGGATTTTCTTCTCTCTTATGGACCATAGAAAGCTAAGTGGGCCATCATGGCCACACATTCACAAACACCAGACAGACAGACAGACAGATGACTTCCCTCTGGGGGGGCACAGATGAATATGCAGTATACTGTATTTGCTCAATCACAATAAATAAACAGTAAATCTGACCCTGCCTTCACCCATTTTGTGCCGTCCTGGGACCCCAAAAGGGATAAAGCAGTTAAGAAGATGAGACAAGATGTGATTATTAAAATCTCATCAATGGATCAGAAATGGTAGGTGCACAAACTGGAGATTTCATGCAATTACTCAAATCAAAATCAAATCAAATCAATCTTTATTGATATAGCGTCTTTTACAATCAAAATTGTTTCAAGGCGCTTTCCAGAATCCCAGGGCCTAACCCCAGACAAGCAACAGTGGCAAGGAAAAACTCCCCTTTAACAGGAAGAAACCTTGAGCAGGAGAGGAGAGGAGAGGAGAGGAGAGGAGAGGAGAGGAGAGGAGAGGAGAGGAGAGGAGAGGAGAGGGAGAGGAGAGGAAACCATGACCCAGTGGGGTGACAGAGGCCTGTCAGGTGATCATGTTTCTGGACCCCGGCAGCCTTGGCCTATAACAGCATAACTAAGATGTTAACCCAATGATTAGACGACCCCCTATGTATGATAATTTGTCTATTTATGATAATAACTGTAACTACAGAATTAGTAACAATAAGCTTTTTCAAAGAGGTAGGTTTTAAGTCTGATCTTAAAAGGAGCGATGGAGTCAGCCTCCCGTACCTGGACAGGGAGCTGGTTCCATAGCAGGGGGGCCTGGTAGCTAAATGCTCGGCCCCCCATTCTACTCCTAGAGACTCTGGGAACCACAAGTAGACCAGCATTCTGAGAGCGGAGCGGTCTATTGGGCTGGTAAGGTATCACTAGCTCCTCCAGGTAGGATGGAGCTAGGCCTCTGAGGACCTTGTAGGTCAAAAGAAGGTTTTTAAAAATTATTCTAAATTTAACGGGCAGCCAATGAAGAGACGCCAGTACAGGAGTTATGTGATCTCTTTTGTCAATACCTGTCAGAACTCTGGCTGCAGCATTTTGGATCAGTTGGAGGCTTCTTAAAGAGGAGTTTGGACACCCTGATAATAAAGAATTACAATAGTCCAGCCTGGAAGTAACAAATGCATGGACTAACTTTTCACCATCATGCCGCGTCAGTAGCTTCCTGATCTTTGTGATGTTCCTCAGGTGAAAAAAGGCACTTCTAGAGACTAATTTAATATGTGAGTTGAAGGAGAGATTTTGTTACTCCTAGATTCCTCACAGAGAGACTAACTGTTAATGAGATACCAGAGTGATCATGTGATCTAATCTATCCCTGAGAGGTTCAGGACCAAACACCATGACCTCAGTTTTTCCTGGGTTAAGGAGGAGGAAATCTGAAGACATCCAGGACTTTATGTCTTTAAGACAGGTCTGATGATTCACTAACTTCTCTGTCTCCTCTGGTTTCATGGATAAATAGAGCTGAGTGTCATCAGCATAACAATGAAAATGTATCCCATGCTGCCGAATAATGTTCCCTAAGGGAAACATGTACAAGGTGAAGAGGATTGGTCCAAGTACAGAACCTTGAGGAACTCCATGGCTAACCCTACTGTATGAGGAGGGAACACCATGGACATGAGCAAACTGGTATCTATCAGATAAATATGATCTAAACCAGTCTAGTGCTGTCCCTTTAATCCCAATCACATGTTCCAGTCTATGTAACAGGATGCTGTGATCAACTGTATCAAAAGCAGCACTGAGGTCCAGCAGAACCAGCATAGAGACCAGTCCATGATCTGAAGCTATAAGAAGATCATTAGTAACTTTAAGAAGTGCTGTTTCTGTGCTGTGATGAGCTCTAAAGCCTGACTGAAACATCTCAAACAGGCTGTTTCTCTGCAGGTGCTCCAGTAACTGAGTCACCACCACCTTCTCAAGAATTTTAGAGATAAAAGGAAGGTTGGATATTGGCCTATAATTTGCTAAGACATCAGGATCCAGTGATGGTTTTTTAAGCAACGGCTTAATCACTGCCACCTTGTAGGACCGGGGTACATAACCTGTCACTAAAGAACCATTGATCTGGTCCAGGATAGAACTGCCTATCAATGGTAAAACATCCTTCAACAGGTGTGTTGGGATGGGATCTAAAAGACACGTGGTGGTCTTGGATTTCTGAATTAGCGATGACGCCTCAGAAAAATATATAGGGCTAAAGGAGCTTAAGGGCTCGTCGGAGAACCTGTATGTTCCCACAGTCAGCACGTCTGGTGATGGTCCAGTCGTTGGGATGGCCTGGTTAGCTTTTTCTCTGATAGCTAGAACTTTATCAGTGAAGAAACTCATGAAGTCTTCACCACTAAGGGAAGAGGGGATACGTGGATCTAAAACACTGTGACTCTTAGTTAATTTGGCCACAGTGCTGAAAAGAAACCTGGGGTTGCTCTTATTTTCCTCAATTAAAGAAGAAAAATAAGCTGTTCTAGCCTTGCGGAGGGCCTTTTTGTAAACTAATAGACCGTCTTTCCAGGCTACATGATAGCTGTCTATTTTACAAGAATGCCACTTCCTTTCCTTTCGGCCACTTACTGTGCATAATTGTTTGTATAAATGACTAATTCAGTCCAGTCCAAAAAGTCAAGTTGAGGCAGTTATAGGTATTTGTCACTGGGGAGGATTGATCTCCTATAACGCTCTTTGGAGCAGTGCAGTTGGATCAGTCTGTTGCTGAAGCTGCTCTGTAGATAGTCCACAGTTTTATACAGGGAATGGGAAGTGTTGTCCATGATGGCCCATAGTTTGGTCAGCTTCCTCTGCTCCACCATCTCTTCCAGGGAGACCAATTGGGAACCAACCACAGGCCCAGTTTTCCTGATTTATACAGCCTGTTGGGGCGCTACGCTTTGATGGCTGAGCCCAGCACGCCAGAGCAGACTGATAGCATCTGGCTGAATACATTGAAGAACCTGAGCCTCCTGTGGAAGTAGAGCCAGTTCAGGCCTTTCTTGTTTACAACCTCAGTGTTGGTTCGCTCACTCTTGTTGTCCAGACTTACACCCAGGCACCTGTAGATCTTTTCCACACCACTCCCATGGATAGTGACAGGAAAGGGAGCAGTCTTGCTCCTCTGAAAGTCCACCACCATCTCCTTTGTTTTCATCACATTCAACAACAAGCAGTTCTTAGTAGCCTTGTACAGATCTATCTATGAATCAGTCTGCCTGTAATGGAAGTCAGATGTGGTGAAAAAGGAAGGGGAAAGCACCGTTCCTTGTGTTCCGATGTGTGTGACATTCAGACACACAGTCCTATATACATACAAACTGCAGTCTGTATCAGATAGTCCGTGGTCTATGCGCACCTGCATGTTCTCTAGCTTGTGGCACACACAAGGAAACACTGGTAAGAGCTTTCCATTGTGCACCTCTCTGACAATATTATGTTTGGGAAAGAAGGACATTAATTTGCCCTCTTTGAAGGAAAGAGCACTTCTCAGACATCTTCAGCCCACTTGAGCTATACAATTGGAGTGGAGTACCCCCCACCCCCCTCATTCCCTTCAGCCCTTCTTGCCACCAGCCACCCTCTGATTGTCTCTGCTGCCTCCCCAAATGAGGGACACCTCGTGCACCATATTACAGCAGGCTGGTGGCAGTAAGGGGGCATGTAAGACTTGAGTTTGGGTATTAGGTGATCAGAGCTCTTGTGTTTTATTCATGAAAAGTGGAAAATTTTATAAATTACAAGTAAAATTTTCACCAATAGCAAAGAGCTATGGAGGAGTAAAAAATCATGTTCAGGATCCGTCTGCCACACTGAAGGGGATCCAAGATGAACACAGGCATTCCCTACTTCGAGGAGAAAAGTGGAAGATGCAGTTCTTTGAGCTAATTGCAACAATTAAACTACATGACTTGGCCCTTGTCCCCCTTGAATCTGAAAGCTCTTCTAGGGTCATGACGGAGGAGTCACCTTAAAGTGGGAAGTACAGGAGACCCAGTCATAATTACAGTGCCCTACGCTGCCTTCTCTTTGTCAGCCCCAGCATGCCAACATTAAATTTTAAGTGTGAATGTGATTATCGTGTGGCATTCATTTTTAATAGGCTTTGCCTCTATGTGTTTTAGAATGCAGCAAACCCCAGCAAACGGCTGACTCAGGACCTTTTCTGCTGATGGCACATATATTTCGCATATATACACATCCACTGCTTATTCCTCCTTCTTCCTCCTCCTCCTCCTGCTACTTTTTCACTCTCCTTCATCTCCATGCCTTTATCATTCTAGAGGGAGGAGATGGGCCAAGGAGATTGAGGGGGAGACTGTGCCCTCAGAGGTCTATTCAATACCCAAACCTTTCACTATAGCACACAAGGCAGCACATCTGCAGACTCTAAACCCACAATTAGTATGTTTCTCCTTTATGCTTTGGTTAACATCTTTACTGTATCAAGCAAAGATTAACTCTTTATATTATATGTGGATGCCATTTCTTATTTCATTCCAATCTAATTTGTTAGGACATAACCGAGCCCAGTACCTCACCCAGTCAGTCCATTATCCTGTCTGTCAAAGAAACGATGAAGGCTGACTCTGTCCTCATACGAAGTAACCAGTCAGGCTGTAGAAAAAAACAAGTTACCTATATGCCTTCACAGTCTTAATAATGCCTGTAGGGAAGAAAAGGGGGAAAAAATGAAATAAAGGAGGGATCTGGTGAATCAAAGAGAGAGAGAGAGAAAGAGAGAGCTAGCGATAAGGCACTGAAATTAAAATAGATATATAGCCAGTCCAGTATGGAAATCAATAACATATTATTAAACAGGAGACCACCCAGAGAGATAGGTGAAGCTTAAATGCATATATATTCATAATAACAATATTGAGATATATTATAAATGAAAGGGAAAAGAGAAGTAAATACCAGGCTGGCTTTTATTAGCTGCCAGTCTCCCTGCCAATATGTGCCGTGACACTGCTGTCCAAAACGGTAACTGTCCACCGCCGGATAAAATTAGAGAGACTGACAGGCAATAAGAAATTGGCAAAGTTAAACGTGATTCCCGACACTGTGCTCTCAGAGCTCTTTGAATATTAGAGGCACAGTGTCACGGGGTTGCAGGGGGAGGGGGCGCAGAGGAGGAAGGCAGAGCTCAGGTAACTCCTGATAAAGTTTTATTAAAGCCCCTTTTTTTGCCCCCATTTGGCTTCCCCTTCTCTCCCTCTGACGTGCGTTCCATGCCCCTAGATTGTGATAAGCCTTGACAATGACGCTGGCATTCCAAGGACATACAAACAGCTCCCTGTCACTCTGTTTCTGTGCCGTGTCCACAAAAAAGGAGAGGGGTTAGAAAAAAGGGAGGAAGGAGGGTCTCCAGTATATCTTCCTATTAAGATATTTGTTGGTATCTTTGCTCTAATAAATTTCACAAAAGGAAACTGAAACCATGCAACATCAGGAACTTTCACAATCATATAGTAAAGTATGAATAAGATTTTTTTTTTTAAAAAAAACACGTGTCCCCTGTTCAGTCTCTCATACAGTGTGTATATCCCTTGTTTTTATGTATAGAAGAAAGAAGAAGTTTTTAAAAAATGTGGATAGAGGATTTTTTTCTGAATTCCTAAAGATATTATTTATTTTATGAATGTTTCCAGTTTTAACACTTATTTTGCCCATTCTTGTACACTCGTAAATCTGTACCTTAAATTCGAAAAGGGTAAAATCTTTTCCATATAGGTCAAACTAAAGCAAACAAGACAATGAGCCAACGGTGCGCTTTCTTTCTCACAGAATCTTTTTCTTTGTCTCTACGCCTCTGTTCCTGCATCCCCTTTTACCCTGTTTACCTCCCAGTCTATTCCTACTCCACTTATTTTGCTCTGACTTTCAGCACAGGGCCACACATGGAGCACTGTTGGCCCTTTTTTTTATTAGAGGTTCAACAAAATCCACTTCAAGGCCAGTTACAGTTTGACAACGCCTGCCTGTCCCACAGTTTTTTTTTTCAGATGAGGAGCTGAAAAAACTTGGTGGCCTTTTGCCCACCATACACACCGGTCTTTATTCTACTGTTAAAACTACTATGCATCCCAGCAGGTCCATCATTTCCATTCTGTCTTTCACTCTCTTCCCATTTCTGACTGGCCCTTTGAACCGAGCATGGGGCCCAGTGCCATTGTTAAGCCATGCCTTCTTCCTTCCCAAGTTTTGGCTGTGTTCTTCAGCCCCATTGAGGGCTCCCCAGCCCTTGTACAGCTCCTTTGTAGCCTCCAGAAAGACCTTCATCTCACACTTGTTTCTTCAAGCCCCCCCTCTTCACCACACATGCACGCACCCTCTCTCTCTCTCTCTCTCTCTCACACACACACACACACACACACACAAACCTTATTTCTTCTTTCCTCTCCTTCCTTCCTTGCTTCAGAAACAAGGCAGGAAGGGAATGCAGATGTTGGACCCACCTGAGCTCATTGCTCATTCCCTCTTTCTGTTTTTGTTCTCCTGTGTGCTCTCTCTTTCTTGCTCACTCATTTTTCCCCCTCTGCAGACCCCTGTGGATGGAGCAGTTGCTACATCACAGGCTGAACACGCTGACATACTGAACCACACAGAGGAAACTGTCCATCACAATACTTGCATGCTTGTTTGTTGTCTCTCTCCCTCTTGCTCTGTCGACTTGGTGTCTAAATCTGTACTTGTCTAAAATCTTACAGGCTACACTGACAAGCTTCTCTTAGTAATAGTGAAAAACAGAAGCACTGATTTTCTTTAATTGATAAATAAAGCTTTTTTTTAATTTCACAAGCTGTTGGATTTGCTCATTTTTTCTTTAATTAAAGCCGTCAAAGGTGCTTTAAATTCCAGAGATGTGAGAACAGAAACATTTATTGTGCCATATATATACAGTATATTGGGGTTGGATATGTCTTGTCAGTGTCTCTTGTCAGTCAATGTAAGGATGTTGCATCTACTGACAGTGTGTTTTTGGGGTGTTTGGCTGTCAGGATGGAGAAAAAAGGATGGTGATAGACAACCCTTCTTAAACTTAAAAAAAAACAACCTCCAGGTCACATCACTCTCAGCATGTTTATTCATAATTATCAAATACAGTATGTATTTTTTTCCTATTATCATTTACGTTTTATTGATTTTATAGTGATATTTATAATGCTTCTCAGTCTCAGCCCATACACTGTTGGTCTTTCTTAAAAATACAGTACAGTATTTCACGAACCAATATAGGTAAATTGATGACCATCGTATAGAAAAAAAATATTAAAACTGAACCAATCTTTGTAGTTCTCTACAGGTTCCACCTCTAACATTTGCCTTCAATACCTATCAGGAGAAAGGATGCCTAAGACAAGACAGAAACACAGCAAACACCCTTTGCCAGAATGATTCCCTGGTGACTTGATGCTGTTACACAGTAACAGAGTGAGTACTGTTGAGCAACGACCCTCCAGTTATTGGCACATTCATGCAAAAACACAGGACATGACCCACACTGCTCCAGGGATCAGGCCATGAAGACACGTGGCCTGGTACAGACACATGATGGGCATCTGGCTCCTGTCACCATACCCACAGCCTGGGTCGGCATGGGTAAAAAGGAGGGGAATGGGCTGGCACAGGGATCTGGCAACTGCTAATTTTGGCACAAGTGGCATATAGCATTCTTTCACATGCCATTGTGGCATTCAGGAGGGCAATTTTTTGGCAGGATACCTGGGCCCTGCTTCTGTTGTTGTTTCAGGCTGTCCCCGGTTCCCTGAACTGCAAATGAGCCTGGAATTGAGTAGGCTGTCTTTCAGCAATGTGTTGCCATGACTTCTAATGGAGGGCAGAAAAGAAGGGTCAACAAGACTTTTGTAGTACAGCGCTTTAATTGAAGGGCAAAATCAACAGACCTCCACTGCTAATTGCACTCACTGCTCCCCTGGCAGGAAATATGAGCCTGGTGCAGTGTGAGTGATAAAAAGGATGGTCAAGCAATCGTTCAAGAAACATGTTAAGTTGAAATGTTGGATTCAAGGGAATTCTTCCAGAATCACATTTCTAAACTGTTTCTGTTATACAGTGATTTACTACAAGGAAAGAAAATCATCAAGGACTAAAGCTAAAGCCAGACAAATGACATTATACTTTTTAACACAGGTAAAAAAAACACTTGTTGACACCAGTTGTGCCTGTATTATGTCAGTATCTCTAGAGCTTGATAATAAAGTGGGAGACTCTGTTATAGCACAGATAAAAATAATAGTGAATTTTTGATGCCCCTGCCGCCGACTATGATCCAGAAATGATCAGCGACCTATCCCACAAATGTGTGCACAATGGCTCTGATATTTGTTTAAAAGACCCCGTGCTTTAAAGGCACACTTGAGAAGAGCATATTGCATCAGTGGTGTGTCGATCAAGCAGCAGCTTTGTGATTCGAGCATTTTATAGTGCCGTCCGCAGACAGATTTATGAATGTCAAAATGTCAAACTTTATGTTCACCAAACATAAATAAGGGACTAGTCTTCCATATATCTTTTATATTACAGTAACACACTGTAGTAAGCTGTTTTCCACACAATGCACCTGTAAAATGTCACTGTGATTGGGCAATATATAGTAAAAAGCACAGGAATTGACACTGTATTGAAAAAAAATAGACATTATTGTGAATATTTGACCTTTTTGTATGCTTTTGTGAGTTGCTCTGTATTTTTTCTTGTAGACGCTCTGTATTATCCATTAATGTTGATACTGCTGTAGAGGTACGCACCGTAATGTCTCTGGTTTAAAAGAAGAAAAGGCAGTGGAGGTGGAGGCAGAGAGAAGAACAGAGAGAAAGATTGTACACAGTGTGTGTGTGTGTGTGTGTGTGTTTGTGTGTCCAGGTGCATACAGACTCACAAGCCTGTGTGTTTGTTAGAGAGTTTAAAAAAGGATAAAAGAGGCAGTGTATACTCCTGCGTGTGTGTGCGTGTGTGTGTGTGTGTATTGGTGGAGAGATGGATCACCAGCACTTGTATCTTCTCCGCGGCCATGCCTAGCAGCACGTCAGCGGCAGCCTCCATTTACATTAGGGAGATTTAAGCTGTCTCGGGCAATGGTGACAAGTCAAGGTGTTTCACTTTAATTACACCGGGCAAGGTCACCCCCCCTCCCCCCAGCTGGCTTACCCTCTCACATGAAGGAAAGGAGGACGACGAAGACGGTTTGGGTGGGGGTTCCTGGATTAGCTCACGCCTGTATCTTCCAGCCAGCTCACACAATGTACAAACACACACTCAAGGCGCGTGCACCCAATCAGGGGGCCATGGAACACACATCAGACATTGTGTAGCACTGAGCAGAATGCAAGCACGCACAACCACACTATCCCCGGCAAGCCTGTTTGTTCCAAATAATCCCTAGTGACAAAATAAACGCCACCGTGTATGAGGTTACAGCCGTAATGGGCGATACACCATTGAGGTGACATAGTGCATTACACACCTTTAATATGACACCTATTGCCTACTGTGCTTTTAGCTAGTTTTTTTTTTTTTTTTACCATCTCCACTCTTGCTTGTCTGTCCTAAGGGCCACAGTTTTATACAGTGGAACTGACAGGCTGGGAGTTCACAGAGTGCCTTTATGCTGTGAGTTAAGGCTGTCCTCGGAGGCCCAGAATTTAGGATGAAATACACTCCGCTTCGAGGATATTTCACTTAGACGTTACTGAATGCCTATTGATTATGGATGTAAATATCTGAATGACCTTAACACATATTTCACTCAAGTTACTTGCTTAATCTAAGAATGGATTTGTAATGTGTATTTATCAAATTAAAATTTGAATAAAAAAAACTAATGGATTGCAAATAAGGGTATTGTGAGTAATTTATGTGATAAACAAAGAAACTCATTTTCTGACAAAACAACAATGTTACTTAAGGACAAAACATATTAATACAAACTCAGGTCTACTAGAAGATTCTTTTAATTTGTGTTTTCAGCCATCAGTTTGTTTTTTGCGCAGAGCTGATGTGAGGCAGTCAGTTAAGAGCAGTCTTACCTTTCTTATCAGCACCACAGCTTTACCCATGAAAACTGCAGTCATTAAAAAAAGGAGAGGGAGGTGGGTGGGAGTGAATGGGAGTAGCAACAGAGAAAAGAGGGAGAGGGAGAGAAAAAGGAGGAAGTGCCTTCGGGGGAAGTTATTAAAGAAGGTGCAAGCTGGCTGGCTTGGCAGCAGTTCAAAGGGGGTGGGTCCCCTTCCCTCCCCTGCACCCAAATGGCGGTTGCTGGCACCACCGCTAAACACACAATGCCTTGTGGCAAAACTGTGTCTTTCATTGACAGATGAGTGGGGCGAGGAAAGGAAGACGGGAGGAGGGAACACAAAATGCTGCTATTCCCTCTCTTTTTGAAGGTGCAATAAAGAACCAACCTGAAAGAGGTGTTAGCCCCCTGCCCCCACCACACACACACACACACCTAACAATAATAATAATAATAACAATAATAACAATAATAACAATAATAATAATAATAATAATGGCTTTACTGGGTTGACGGCCTCCCATAGGAGCTTCTTCAGCTGATACTGGAAAATAGTTAAATGGATTTCAATGGATTTATTATAGAAAGCTGAACGTAAATCGTGTCGCTGTTGGAGGGCCTTTGTTAGCAGGTCAGCATCCAGAGGATGAGCATTCCTGGACAAAGTTTCCACTTGAAAGATTGAAACCTTCCGTTGTGGTTCATCTTTGGGTGAGAATGCTGACATCCACGACAGCCAGTGCTTACATAACAGCGCTTCACACACACATTACCTCCCTGTGCAAGTGCTTCGCTGTAACTCAGAATGACATAAACATGCACTGAGATCCGCACATATCATCAGGGCAGCGTATAGATTTATGCATGCATACATGTCATCAGCAGTCTGGATGGTAGCCCTGACCCTGTAGGTCATGAGCAAGGACAAAGATGCAACAAAGAAGCCTAAACTCTGAAGACATCAAATAACCAATCTAATCCAACCTCACAGGAACTTTGATCAGGTATGAGGAGGCTGGATGATGGGATGAGTGATGGATGAATGAATAAAGGCCTTACACAATGCCTTAATGTTGCATGAATGACCAATCTGCTTAGATGTTAAAATAAAGTTGTGTTTTATGCATTTTAATCCCACTTTTCTAATTAGAGTTGTTTGACAGCTTTACTTAGACCATCTAAAATTATTTCTTGCTTTGAAAAAAACGTATTACAATCACATTTTTTTATTATTACAAGTTCTATGTTTTGATTTATTTTATTTTCTTTAAGGCATATGTTGTAACCCTGAAGTCAAGAAATTGCATGTCAAGATTAGACGCAACAGTGAAGATTGAAAGGCTTCACAATTCTCATAGCCTGTTAGGCCTGTTTATTTGCACAGTTTTGTAGTATGTAGAGTGTAAAATATGGGTTGTGTAGAAAAAAAATGTGGGGGCACGACTTGCACGACATCCAGAGGCAAAGATCAAGAAGCTTACTGTATGTCAGCATCAACTGACCCCTGAATTGATGGAGTTCAGATGTCTTCCCTTCACGCCTATACAGTCAGATTTAGCAGCAGGCTGCATGCTTGATGCTCACTCAAGAGCATCTATAGCTTCTACAACTCACACATGGCCACCATCTCCAGAAATGTATAAAAAGTTCTGTAATTACCAATATTTGTATCTCCACACCTTAGCCATTGTTACAATGATGTATTTATGTCCTCTAGGAAGCATAATTCATCTATTTAATTGCTTTCCTCCATATAATGGGCTTCAGTTTGAATTGTTTGTAGTGGATTGGTGGCCAAAGTAAGAGAAAAAAAGTGCACACAAAAAAATCCACCATACAAGCAGATACCCTGAAGGACACTTCTATTCTTCTTGAGGTTGAAGGGTAAAAGATTAAACATCAGTTATTATGCAGATAGTATGCAATGTAACAGATAAAAGAAGGATTATCGTGATATAATGGGGGGGGGGGGGGGGGGTGATTTCAGCTTCTTCCCTGTCTTCATGAAGCAGGGACAGTTGTCAAGCTGTGGCCGACTCAGTCACGCTGCCACTGAGCTCCAAACAATGACCTGAATGTAATGACAGATGACACAGAGTGTGTGGATGCAGCAGAGAACAGAACCTCACCTCCATCTGTCACTCTGCCATATTACAGGAAGATGGAAAAAGAAAAGAGAAACACAGCACACCATTTAAATCCAACAGGACACAAAAAGAGCATTTATTTGTAAGAATAATAATAATAATGATGATAATAAAGACAATATTAAAGCTTGTCAAAAAATCTTGTTAGTGTGGACTTGGTGACAGATTGTTGATCTGAGTTGAAAGAAAATTCCATTTTGAATGTGGAAAATATAGAAAGCACCGGTAAGGCTGTGAAGCAACGGTTCACAGTGTAACGGAAATGAGTGTATCTGATTATTAAATGCATATTACACGTCCGAGACTTGACTTTGACCTACGTCAAAAAAAACATTTAACATCTACCCATTTATCAATTTATTTAACAAAAATATCAATACCAGTAAATACCAACGATTACAGTTACGGTGAAAGTTGTTTGCAGGTTTTCTCCTTGCATTCTGCTTCTGGTCTGTTAATTGTTGTGTAACCCTGAGATTTTTAGCTTATAAGACAAATTACATGGTTTATGCAACAGCTATGCAATAAATCTATACTGTACTCTATGTAAAATGTGACGTTATTTACAGAAGTGTGGCTGCATGTGTTCCTGTACACTTTATATTACTGCATTTTTCTCTGCTCAAAAAATAAAATAAAAAGAAAAGCCATGAGTGACGGATTTTAATCAAATCAGCCATGACGAGAAGCTCCTCACAATGAGCACAGCTGCCAATGCAGGAGGATGGGAAGAAGGGTAACAGGGGCTGTTTTAAAATTATTTTCTATAACACTTTCTAAATTAAAGGCCCCTTTTACACATACTAGGCTGCTAATAACATAATGGCGAGTAGAATGTCATTGAGTGGTGTAATGTACCTAAATCCTTCCACGGCCTTTTTAATGCCTTCATAATTGGAGCCCTCTTTGGAACATGGTGGCACGCAAGAGGCAGCGGTGGAAAGGCAAAGAGAAATAATTTGTAAAGATGTCCGCGCTGGAAATAATAACCAGCCTTGGTGCTAATGTAGGGCTCTTTGCAAAAGTGGAGGTGGGGGAAGGTCCTACTAATTGAGTTTGCCTGAAAAAAGACATTTAAAACTCATCATTTCATTTTACATGCTTTTTTTCTGGCACATTGTTTTTAGAAAGTGTAAGAACACTAGCGGTGTTTCATATCCATTTGGAGGTTAATGGTCAAGTTTCTGGCTTTTAAATATGGATTTTAAAAAGCTAAAATGAAAAGATTTACTTCAATTATTTGCAAAGTGATTTTTGTCCCTAAAACTTTTGAACTCTTGCCATTCAAAACTTGCCAACAAAAGAACTTGTCTCTGCTTATGGAAAATGGTGGGTTTTCTTACACAATATTTCTCTACAGCTAAGGCAAAACAAAAATGCAACCAAAATATTTTTGCTCTTTTCAAAAACGTTTCTTTATAATGATTACTATATATCTCTTGGCTAAATTGCTAGAGAAAAACAATCTCAGATCTTCTTTATTTCTTTAGTGGTGCAAAGGAAGTGGGGAAAAAAGTGTTTGGTGTGGAGCGAGACGATCCATCACTGAACAACACAATGACCCCAGGCCAAGTCTAAACACAGACTTTAAAGACTCAGGCGGGCTGGTACAGTCCTTGGTTATAGGGGTCCGCAGGCTGTGGTTAGGGATAGAAAAGGACACCAGGTACAAGGATTGAGTGGACTCCACACAGACATTAGTACTGTTGCTTCTGGTATGTGTTGCATCAATGTCATTGGGTAAAAACATGTCCTCCATCTTCCAAACCTTACCTCGAGGGATAAGCAAAGCACCTGCAGATGTCTTATCTATCAAAAGATAATAGCCAAAGTCAAATCAGTCTTCCTCCGAATGCACTCAGCTGTTGCCCTCCAGCAGACATGGTCAGTGGTACGAATGGGAGGAGGTGCCATTGTTTGTAGATAAGGTTGTCCTCAAAGAGTTTAACCTCCTTTTTTTTGGGGGGGGGGGGGCAATGAAAATGGAAGATTTTCTGCAAAGAAATCACCCCTAAAAATGAAATAAAAAGAAGGCTTGAGGTGAGGGGAGCAGTGATGTGGAGGAAGCATTATGAAGTGTCCCCTTTTAGATGGCAACAAAGCCATTTCATTGATTCTCAAAGTTTTTATGTGTCATTCAGTTGATATAATATATATAATATATAGCATCATCCAATTGCATAATCATTAGTAAGAAATGATTCAATTCATCCATCCTTCAACCATTCTCTTTATAACTCAGATTATATTTAGGGACCCTACACACACATACACACACCTGTTTGTACTTCTGTGTCTGTGAGGACTTTCATGGACATAATGCATTCCTCAGGCCCTTACCGTAACCCTGACTAAAGCCAATTCTAACCCCAACCTTAAAACCAATCCTCAAACAGGTCTTTGAAAGTGTGTGGACCAGACAAAATGTCTTCACTTCCCAAAAATGTCCTCACGTTGCTAGTAGAATGTAAACTTTTGGTACTCAGTGTGTGGCGAACCCAGAGCCCAGAAATTATTTGATATAAAACTGATTGGAGAGGACTAGATATACAAATTTAAGATGTTATGTGTCATTCTTCTTCACTAATATTTAGCAGTATTAATTTTAAAAAGTCAATGTGTAATTGCAAATTCAGTCATGGGAAAAAAAATCTATTCATTATCTCTGCAGGCCCATTTTTTGGTCAACAATCCAGAAAGAATGGGACTGAAGTTAGATATTTAAATACAGATTGGTGTCCCCACCAGAACTTTAAATGACCATTTTGCTATGTAATTTAGCACAAAGAGATTGCTATAGTGTTGTATTAAACTGGGTCTCTAATGTTACAAATGACCTTTTCCATAGGTCATTTAGTTTAATCAGAACACCAAGTAGTTTTGTTTAGCTCACCTCGCAGGAGGAAGAGAGGAAGGAGTGGTGGAGACTTTGATAGATGAAGAGAGAATGTCACAGAACCCTTAGCAGCTGGTAGTGGACATGGCGCCAAATGCCCATCCAGGCCTGGCAGCTTGCTGTAAGATGCCAGTCGAGACCTGTGACAGCTCAGCTCATGACCAGTATACAGCCAGAAGGCATCAGATGCCAAAGCTTCACAGTCGACTCTCAGATGGAGCAACTGAGGCATTACATCTAATGAGAGGGGACAAGAAATAGACAATTTTGCCAGACTTAATATATAAGGAATTAAAGACTTGCACTATATGTAAGTGCAAAATGGTTGGAAGAACTTCAAAACATATAAATATAATAACACTCGATGTTCCTGTAATTATTTGCTCAGTTCATTTAATTTGTCGAAAAATTGTGAATTGTAACAGCACACAAATGCAGAAAAAATGAAAGGAGTGAAAGGAGAGCAGTGGAGACATAAGCCAGAACGGAAGTCCAGCAACTTGTCAGTCATTTCAGCACACGCTGACAAGGCAATTGTAGATAATGTTTTTGTCAGTGATCACTCTAATCACAGTGTTCCTAGTCCAAAGCAGTCTTTTCATGTCTGCATGCTTGCAAATTGCTGCAAAGTTCATATCAAAAAGCTAAAAGACACATACAAAAAGAGGATGTCAAGAGGTGCAAAAGTAGTCACATCTCTACTACTGACAGCCAATGTGAGCAGCACGGCGTACAAGATGGAAAGGCGAGATAGCGGGTGCTCTCCTAAGAGAAAGAAAAAGGACAGAAAGTCAGTTTTAAACACGCCCCACCAGGTAGCGCCTGTCAGAACACGTTGCCATCCTCTAATTGGGTCATTTTTGATACCCCCTACAACATGGTGCCAGTGTATTGATGGGGGGGTGTCAGGGTGCCAAGAGCCTGCGAGGCCTCCCTGGCACCAAATCAAAGCAGGCACAAACGCTGCCCGCAGACAATCTGGCAAGCCCAAGCGCGCGCAGGCACAAGAACATCCGAAAACACGGCCCCGTAGCTCCTGCCTGCACCACCGGGGTGTAATTGGTACATGGGCATTCCGGCGCAATTTCAAAGGAGGAAACTTAATCCACATGTGTACTATGAAATTGGCCATTTTGTACCCAGCCTCCCCACCTCTTTCGTGCAAGCTCTTTATTGCCCTCCCCCAAGTTTGCAACCCAACCACAGATTTAGCGCCCTACGACTTGTTTCGTTCCTCTCCAACTCTCAAGTGTCACTCTGTCTTACTTTCTGAAACCGCCCAAGGTTTTGACCTTGACATCAGAGGCAGTGAAGGCGGACAAGGCTGCTTAATCCTTGCTGGATGCTCTTGACAAGATTTCACTCATTTAAGTTTGTTAGCGGCCGTGTTTGCCACTGCATCTCCGCGTGTTGGTACGATTTTCTCTGCTTAAGTATACGGCTCTGGCCTAAAACAAATTCAATTTGTTTTTTATTTGCTTACACAGAAAGCTGTGCAGTTGGGTTTAAGGCTGTGGGTTGTGGATTGACGCTTACAGGAGGATGTGGGTGAGCAAAAGCAAGCACATCCCACTCCTGTCCTTAGACTCGGAATCTATAAATCTAAATACTCTTAAACAGCAACATCCCATCATTCTTTTCTTGTGTTACGTACACTCTACATTGAAAAACAGTGTCACATCCTCTCTTCTATTGTGCGGTGGAGTGTGCCTTCCAGCCAGCCTGGCACTGACTGGCACATGGAGTAAACCAACTCCAGCTGCTTTCTGACCGAGGGGAACTTGTTTAATTAACCACGCTCTGGTTCCAATGAAAGGGTTGGTTTTGCTCCCAGCTGTTGACCAGTCTGTGGCACCCCGGGGGCCGTGACAGGGACTGGCATATCACCCCTGGTCCGGTCCGATCCACGTTTCTCAGACAAAGATGGACTCTGCCTGTCATGCCAGGATGTATCACGCCTGATCCCTCCTTCATAAATTAAACATGAGATCTGGAGGAGTTCTTTTAAAAAAGGAAAAAGACCCAGAGGATGTTTCTCTGCCTAGATTCACCCACGCTGTTTTTCTTTCCTCCTTTTTTGCCTATGACTCGGACTCACTCAGACATGGAAAAAGGAAAGAATGGGGAGAAGGTATAAACAGGTGCAGAGGTGAATTAGAAAACAGTGTCCTCAAAGACTTTCTCAAGTGTCTGTGAGTGTGTGTGTTTGTGTGTGCATGTGTGTGAGTGAGGGGGGGGGGCAATCTATGGTCGCCTAAAAGAGCTCTTCAAAAAGTCTTCTGATGGTTCTCTGACCGTTGCGGCTGCGGTTGGCACAACAATGGTGTGTACAAAATGGACTCAGCCTTTATTACTCAACTGGCTTTGGCAAATTTTGAAACATTTCCCTAAAATATGTTGTCTAAATCATTAGAGCAGGCATGTCCAAACCCAGTCCTCGAGGGCCACATCCAGCTGGGTTTTCTTTCCTACCAAACTGAAAATGCATTCAGTGGGATAGAAAACCTGGCTGCAAGTGGCCCTCGAGGACTGGGTTTAGAGGGTCCGTGCAGCTATTGCTATTGACATGCATGTCCTTTTAAAATAAAATCAAGACGCAACAGGGTAATTGAACACTTAGGATTGAACCTATTTGCTTTTGTTTTATTAAACATACAGCAAGGTTATTCAAGCTGAATATGACCCTCAGGGGTAAATACATGCAACCGCATGTAAAAACATTACGGCAGCAGCAGCAGCACCATCTCTTCATCTACCATCACAGTATTCTATAACCCAGCCCCCAGCTTGCACTTTTACTCCAGTCATGAATCACAGGACTGGACACCAGCAGAGCCATCGCCTCGTCTTTGTTTCTCCTAGTTGTTGTGGGCTCGCAATCTGATGAAACCAAAAGTCAGCAGTGACAGTGAGCAGAGGCAAGGACCAAAAACCTCTAAGCCTTAAAAATCACAACCCCCGACTAGTTTCTGACAATATTCAGAACAGTTTTCTTATTTTATTTTTGCTATGTGCAGAATCGGAACGGTGCTAATTGTTCTATCGGGGGTGCGGGGCATCCAAAATAAAACCGGTTTCACAGGAGACTGCCACAGTGACACTCTGAAAGTTAATGTCACCAAAAGCCAACGTCTCTCAACCTCCAAGTGAAAGTTGAAGTGCTACCAAGTGAGCTCGCCCACATATGCATGACAGGTCGAGCCACCACCAAGCACAATTGTCACCTTTACAAGTTGTCACGCATCTTGTGTTCTTGATGCTGTGACAGTGCACAGCAGAAGAGTGTCGTGTCATCACCTGCACCCCCTCAATAAATAACGTGTGAACACAGAAGACACAAAACATCAACGCCCGAGAAGTGAGTTACTTTATATATACGAGGCTTATAATATAATCTGCTTTTTTATGATTTTCAAAGCCAAGCTGACTTTTTCTGCTTCACTCTATTGCCGATCCACCACCATCCCCTATCCACCACTTCATGTCATTATTTCTCCTGAATCCACGCTAGAGTCCACAAGAGCCCCATTTGCCGTGACATATGGTGAACAAGGCAGGGACTGCAAGAGAGTGGCCCTGTCTGGGGCTGTGACTTAGTGTCGTCCCTCAGTGCCTCTGGCAGCACAGGGACAGAGGGACGAAAGGGATGGAGGAGAGGGGAGAGAGGAGGTGCGGCATCAGTGAAAGGGTGGGAGTTGGGGGCAGAGGAGGTTGGGGGTTGAATTCATGCTGCAGTTTGGCCCTGGAGACAAACTGGCAGTCCTGAGATTAGAGGGGTAATCAATCTCAGCGTGGAGCCGGCCAATCCCACCGCCCCATGTCCTGGCAACCTGGCCAGCTCAGGTGGGGGTAGGGCTGAGACAAGCAAAGAAAGAGAGGGAGGGAGCCAGGGAGAGAAATGAGGCGATAGAATATGCTTTATTAGGAGTCATTTGTCCCTTTACAAGCTTTGGTGGTGGACAGTCGATGAAGCATAATGCTGGAAAAACATATGATTACTGTCATTATTGTTTACCATCCCAGTTGTTTCTGTCACCTTACTCTAAGGACACCTTATTTTTGGTGAGCTTAACTCACACAAACAATCACGCACATGTCACGAGAACTACAGCCATGGTCATTGTTAGGGCTGCCTGATTGAGTCAACGGTCCAATACAACTTAACTCCAGCACCAATCAGTCGCAGTAAATACGTACCGAAACAAACTGGGGCAAAGATATTTGTTGCAACATACTGTAATCTAAACACTTTTTTAACAGCAGTCTAGTGCAAACAGAAGTGGCAACATGTCATTTAAAAAGGAAAATGGCCACAGCAGCTGCCTGCTGTCATAATGTCAGCTATGCTGCTTTGTGCTAAAGGAGAGGGAAAAAAAAACCCCAAAACAACACAATACTATTGTTGGGGTGCAAAGACTGCCATCTGGATTTGACATGAAAGAAATGAACCCAAAAATGTAGAAACATTAGCATCAGCATCATCAAGTGATGCTTTTAAAAGTTAAGCTACTTAACTTGAGCTTTGTTTATGGGGGTATGTAGGCATAAAAATACAATACCTAACCTTCCGACCGTGTTTGAGATTCTGTGGATTTACTTGTGCATTTTGTAATGTAATGATATTTGTAAAATAATAATAATATATTTTTACAGATTTAAAATTTATGTAACACTGGAGTTCTTATATCTGGCAGGAGAGCAACAGATAATCATGCAGTCATTTTGAGCTACAAATGCTATGTTAATTCATTGGACAGCAGATGTTGTTATCAGGTTTTTAGTGATATGATTAAAGCAAGAGTGGGTTTTCTTTATTCTGCCAGAAATTGAATCCAATGTTCGTTTGTTTCAAGATCATAAGTCAAGTCTGAATTGCTCACAGTCTCCTACTCTACTGTAGCATCAGTGAACACTAATACAGTGAATGTATGCAATTCAATTAGGACACTCAAAGTGTCTTTCAAAGGCCTACTATAGAAAGAGGTGTAATAGAATGCAATAAAAAAGAGGAATGCTAAAGGTGTAAAAGAAAAACAGAGGCAAAACATCCTCATGAGACCCTTTACAGATAAATGAAATAATTAGTACAACTCCCCAGTGGCCTTTAGCGTTTTATTTTATTTCTAGGGAAATAATTAAGATTTTTTTTTCTCCTTTTGCAAAGCCTCTGTTTTTCATCTTTAATCTTTAATCAGTATGGAAGATTTCCCTTTGGGCAACAAGGTGCTATATGTAAGGCTGTAATATTCTGTGGTAATTCGCAGTTGCGTTTCATCATGAGGATGCATACATCATGTTTCAATCTGTGCGACTGCTTTATAGAAAATAAGGTGTTTATGGTGTTTTAAATCAAACACTTCTGAGAAAGAAAAGCCTGTTTTAATTGGGCAAAGAGGTCTGACTGGAATCCCACCTGTGTGTGATAGGGATTTAATTATGAGCCAACATGGCTATCTATCGATACACCACAAAACCGCAGCTAGAGAGAGGGTTAGAAATAATCTTAAAGCCCTGCGGGTCATCGCACACTGTAAACAACATGGATTTATCCAAAAACAAGACAGAGGAAAGTTGTATGAAATCGATAGGAGTCAAAGCAAAAATCAAAGCTGGAATAAGGAAAATCAGGCTAAATTGGAATTTCTGTTGTGCTTGGTCAAGTAGTGCGGCTAGAAATTAACCTCTGGAGGCTGAGGCAACAACAACATTATACTCAAGAAGAGATTGAGGGCCCATTTCTCGGCAACGTCAATTCACAACCCTCCACGTTGCACAGAGGTTTGAGGCACACGCTTATGTCCCTCTCATGAACCCATAAAGCCATCTTAAAGTGGAGACAACCTTAAGTGCCAGGCCAAGGGATTGAGGGAGAAACTCAATGTGTTGTTTGCCTCCAGTTGTGGTCCATATCATCTAAGGCTAGCTGCCTGGCTCATCTGTGATCTGTGCTTCCGGGCACTTGCATTAATTGAGCTCATAATTGAATAGTTGTCTTCATTAGTTCCAGTCCCTTGCTTTCAAGTCTCGGTTACGGATTACTGAGGAAAGGCTCGTGCTCCTTCTCAGAAAACTTATAGGAGGACATTCTCCTCTTTGTGTGCACGTTATTGTGTTCTTATGTCATTGATGAGAAACAATTGTCAATTATTGGTGACCGGTGACAGTGTTTTTGTTCCCGGGGCAACCCAGGCTTTTCAAAATACCAAAGAGATGCAAAACAGCCACTAGGAAATGCATTGCTTGAACAGAAACAATCAGCCAAAGTCATTAATATTCTTGTCGATGCTCCAGATTGAATACAAAACCTTTAGCTGCAAGAATGTTTGTGTAGGAACTGCATGTGACATTAATCATGCCACAGAAATAATTGTGAAGAATCAAAATTAAATTACTCCTTCTGATTTCAATTCAGCCACAGCGACGTCATGTTAGCGCTCCTGGCTTAGTGTGGGATGATCCAAAGCTTGGAAGCCTTAGCCAGGTTCTTCCAAGGAAATTCCATTCCTTGGGAGGAAAAAGCAGGTACACAAATAAACAGCATACACCCAGACAGGCCAGACATCAGCACTGTGATGTGCTCGGGGTCATGCAGCATGGTAGAGAAGATAAAGGCAAATTAAAGGAAAGGTCCCTGACCCTCTCCGATAGCTCTAAATGCCTTGCAATTTTCCGCGAGAGACGAAAATCCTCCTCCACAAATGAATGGCTGCATCTGACCTCTTCCAAGAGCATAGGAAGTTAAAGAAAGGTTGACAAAAAAGGAAGATTTAAAGTGAGAAAATGGTAATTTTACCAGCGAACAGACATTTGTAACCCCTTTAAGATGCATTTTAATAAATCCCGAGCAATTTGCATCTCCCGCGCCCAGCCGATTATTATGGCATACGTCAGATTTTGGCAACATCTATAGCAAGTCTGACACTGAACAAACAGGCAAATAAAATGAAGCGTCACAGCAAGCACTCGTAGCTCTCAAGCAAAGATTTAACAAAAGCCCTTCCCTTCATTACAGCATCATTTTGAAATAATTATCTTTAAGTGCTCTCAAATATCTTGGAAGGCTCAAAGAAACTCTTCAGATCTGAGAGAGACAAAAAAATTGACAGGAAAATAAAACCGCAAAAGTGGAACTCGGGCATGCTCTGCATTGTCAGAGCAAGTCGTTGACGCTGAATGACAAATTAAACAAATATAATCAACAATCTCTAGGTGCAATTTAGATATAAATGGAACTGGAAGGGGAAAGAAATCACTGTGCAATCTAGCACACACATCTCACATATGTCTATTTTAAAGCACATCTTTCTTCTTTCTCTCCTTTAAAAACCAAAAAAATAATAATAATAACAGATTCACCCAATTGCTCATAACTAACAGGTTCACAAATAGGAAGTGACTTTGCCTCCCTGGGACAAACAACACCCGAAAGCATCAAAAATTGATTTTATATGAATATTCAACAGGGGAGAAACAAAGTGAATTTCTCATTTTCACCTTGCTTACTTTCCACCATTGCACCTTTTCTTTAACTGCATAATTAATGTGTGAACCGCAAAGTGTAAATTTGTTTGTGTTGCAAGAATGATGGGAATTTAAAGTGAGAAAACAACTCAATATATATATATATATATATACACATACATATATATATATATATGTGTGTGTGTGTGTATATATATATGTGTGTGTGTGTGTATATATATATATATGCACATACAGTGTGTGTGTGTGTGTGTGTGTGTGTGTGTGTTCATTTATTTATTATTTATCTATTCACTTTGGGGGCCAGTTTGTACCCAGCCTGTTGGGGACTTGGCTGAGAAGCAGAGGGTTCTTGGTTTCTTGGAATACGGAAGAGGTGCCAGGGTACTGCCGAGGTTCCCTTGAGCAAGGTACCAAACCAAATGCTCAGATAGGACCCTGTGAACATGATGATATAATACCTTTACATTCATTACTATAATATAAAGTATGTAATAACTTTAAAATATTATGAAAAGCGACTGCTAGTTTGTTTCGATGACAGTAGTTCAGTGGCTCGCCGTATATTTTGTGAGTTAAGCTCAGGAAGACACACACACACACATACACACCCACAGTGTCCACACACCAACATTATCTCCTATCTATCAATCGGAACATCTCTCAGAAACGCCGGCACAGAAGTGAAAAATCTCCAGGCTCTTGCTCTGATTTGTTTGCCTGACATCAATCATGGTTCCTGTAATTTCTCCCATCTTTCAGGGTTTTGGCCACAGTCTTTAGCAGTTTGAAAATGTGTGCATTTCCCATGAAGTACACAATTGGGTAGACACGTATAAAACAGGGGAGAACGGGTGGTAGGGATTTTTTTTTTTTTAAGGTAAAGGATTTTTTTTTTCCAAAGGCACATAGATACCCTGAGGACTGGATTTACTGGCCTAGAATCATCTGTCAGGTTGTGATACTTTCAGAAGTTTTGCGGAGATAAATGTAGACAAATTAATGCAACTGTGATTCCTTCTGCGCATGTGTGTGTGTGTGTGTGTGTGTAGGAAGAAGTGAACAGAGTTAGTATGCCGAAGGTAAGTCAGTGGGCCGGCAGGTAAGTAGGAGACAGAGCAGAGTAATCAGGTTGCCCACTGGCACTGAAATCACACACACACACACACACACACACACACAAAGAGAGAGAGAGGGAGAGACCCTCCAATCATTCATTTTCTTAATGATCCACAGAGCAGTAGGAAGCAGGGAGCCATGTTGACTGGGAGACCTCTGCCTCACCCTCAGTCAGAGCACCAGCATTGCTAATGATACTGTGTCACTTTTACTGAGCTGAGCCTACTTGTTAGTTTTTTAACGTACTTTCTGACGTGAATTCCACGAATAAAACTTTAGCGCATGAACTACTTTACGCTCAAAGTCGCAGAAAGTTCACTTTTGATGACTGAGTCTCACTAAAACGGCACAAAACAAGAAACAGCATTGTGAACCATTACCAGTCTATAAGTAATTCCCACTACTCCTAAAATCTGATGTATCGATTCCTAATCCCACACTTTCACTGCTCTGACCTTATTTCTGATTATTGCAATTTCAGGTGTTCAACTTCAAGGATTAAAAAACCTGCTCCCACATGTTGGGGCAAATATTAGGATGGCTGTGGGGCCCCGCGTGGCCATTAGGATTCAGCGAGCAGCAGTTCCATGCAGACACCATCTCTACATGGAAAGGTCACCTCCCTCCCTTTGCGGGTAAACACGCAGACATATACAAATGCGGTTGCATGCTGAAATGGCTCACCTTAAAAAGGCATTAGGCTCTCTTCCACTGAACTTTACATCCCTGTCCGCCATTGCCAATGGCATTTAAACATCTTTAGGCGAACAGCAGTGCTCCTAAACAGCATCAAGATTTAGAATTATTCTCACCTCAACTGGGAAAAAAAAAGATGATGACACTGATGGTGTATTTCCTTTAGGGAGAGACCTATTTGAAGACTGAAAGGTTCTTTCAAATTATAAAACTAACACACGGTCTATTAGGCTGTCCACTGGTAAAACAGCACAAAGATATAAAGCAGTGCTGATTGAACAACAGTTCATCCTGCTTGACTGGAGATGTGAGTCAGTGCTCTTCCCTGTGCTCCACTTGCTTTTGGCTCACTATGGGCCCTGCAGCAGCCAACCTGCCTGCTCGGCCCTGCGAGCTGCACCACTGTCAACTCGCATTTAGCCAGAAGACTAACCCATCCTGTCAGAACCCTGCATCATCTACGACACACCTGAGCTGGGGCTTCCTCCACTCCAGCTCCAGGCGCATCGGGCCTCCGGTCTGCATTGACTGTAGTGGAAAACATGCATCAGGATAAGGTCATACAGGAAGCTTGATTTGGATTGAGATGTGTGTAAAATGTTATAACAGTACTGTTGGGGTTTTCTTAGCAAGGTATTAAAATATATATAACCCCCCTTTTCTTTTTCTTGACTGCTTTATCCCCATCGGGGTCATTGGGAGGGTGCTGGAGCCTATCCCAGCTCCATGTGGGTGAAGGCAGGGTGCACTACCGAATGAATCGCCAGCTCATTCACGGCCCTATGTGAGCATTTGGGGACCTTGCTCAAGGGCACCTCGGCAACAATCTGAAGGTATCCTGTACAGCCCCTGCTACCATTACACCTCCCAGGTTTTTTTCCACACTGGACTCAAACAGGGGACACTCAACAGATTAAGCCACCCTTCTAAAATAGAGAATCATAATAATAATAATCTATCAATCTCCTAAACACCATGTTGGAGCCTATCCCAGCTGTCTTCCACTTAAACCTTTTACAGATATGCTGCCATCTTGTGTGACTGACATAATTTGGTTTGAAAGTAGAGCTGTGGTATTGTCTGTTATCACATCCAAAACAAGCTGTCAATCATGTGGTTCAGCTCAACATACATTTCAGTTTTAAATAATAGGGTAAATGGGAATTGCTGTTTTAATAAACTTAGTAATTACTTCTTATCTTGACTCACTGCTCTGGAATTTTCACGCCATCTGCCTTTACGCAGTTTATATGTTTAAGGAAAATTAGACATATACTGGCCCAAATAACATGTTGTGGAGTTACACATAACAGTAGAATAGCTTCATATTTTGTCCTTTTAGTTTTATGCTACTTTTGGGGTTTGTCTCACCTGGAGCTTGCTGCTCTCTCTTTCATGCCCTTCTAATGTTTCCCTTTGACCACCACCTCCACTCAATGACCATCGTACATCCCAGCACCAGTTCCCAGTGGATGCACCGAGGCCCCACCAATGCTTTTCTGCATCCTCTGAGCCTTGTTCCGGTGGTTCTCCCTCCCAAACGGAATTCCTATCATAGACAATGGGCAGCTTACCGGGGTAAACAACAACCCTCTCCATGCCAGCCTGCCACAAAGGCACAGAGAGAATAAAGAAGTATGAATGTGGTGCAATAATGGCTGGTAGCAGAAAACCAAGCTAGAATACACAAAGCCAAGACAGACACATCCCTTGCAATGCTTTAGACTTTTAGAATCAATGGCAACACAATCACCCTCACAATATGTAATTGTGGCTCCGGCTGCCTCTTTGATTTAGTCAAACAATTGCTTTAGTTTGCAGCTAAATCTATAAGAACTAATTTTCAGTGTCACAATGGGAAGATTAGAAAAAAGTCTCATCAAGAAAATGCAATGAATTACGGTGCCGTCTGAGCTCAAGTGTTGGAGAAGAGAAGGCATGTCTGATCTTGCGATTATGTCAAAGTGTTTGTGAAAGGGACTGATATAAAAGAATGGTTCAGGCTGAAATTCATATCCACTTACTGCCAGAGCTGGCCTGTATACCTCTGCATGTAATGTCTGTTTACAATATAACAGAGCAGGAAAAATAGCCACTTTTCCCTGCTCAGACATGAAATCCTCTCATGAAATTAGGCTGATAAAAGGGCCTTGTGACGTCGGCCATTTTTCCAACCATGCCCCTGAACATTATTAATGGCATCCTTGTGGCATGTCATTTTTCTATATCGCTAGCATGCTCCCAACAACAACGGCTGGGTCTGCTCAGCACTTTGTCAGAACAGCAGCAGAGCCACCGTGAAGCCTCGTCAAGTTCCTTTGAAGCACACACAACCACGAGGAGAGCCAGAAAACACACTTTGTTGAGCGAGCATGAGCCAAGGGTTAATTTTTGTTGGTTCCTAGTTGGCTTCAAAGTGGGAAGAGTGGAAAAATGAAGCAGGGTTGAAACAAATAGCAGCGTCGGGAGAGACGTGTGGCCTTCGCTTAAACAGAGCCATAAATCAGCAGGCTGACATGGAGAGAGGGAGGGAGGGAGAGACAGTGGAAGACAGAGGAAAAAGGGACACAAAGAAAGCCTAAAATGAGACAACAACCACATAACATTAAACATATTTAGCCCCATATAGGATTATTAATCTTCTTTTTTAGTTCTTTCCTTTCACATACGTGAAGTTGGATGAATGCAAGACTCCCTAGACATTACTTGTCAATGAAACATACATCAGCTGTGTAATTTTGATGCTCTTGGGACACTTCTAGAGAGCGGCAGAACAATAAAGACTCCAACAAAACACATTTTTCATATAAATAACCTCTGCTAAGCTATGAGTGTGTGCTTAAAGGTGTTGGAGTAACAGGACGACAAACATAACAAGCTTCCTTGGAGTTGCAACACAGATGGGGGTTGAACGTACGTGTAGCTTTCATACGGTGTAGATGATCTTACAGTGATGTTTTTAATGACGTCCTCTGTGTTTTAAACCTGTGTGTGTGAAAAGGCCCTGTGTAGTACATCTCTTACATGCCAGGCCATAAGGCTAGTCATATCACTAATACATTCCAGCGCTGTTAGTAAGCCCAGGCAGGGGCAGAATCCAGAAGAATTTTATGCACGGCCCTGCATGTTCCAGCTGAGACCCTCCCTGTGTCACTCATTTTGTCCTGACTTGTGAGGGATTACCACAGTGTGGGCTTGTGCTGAGGTGGCAAAATAGAATGGGATAAGATGAGGGGAGGCTATACCGTACTGAATGTGTCTGTGTTTTACATACAGGCCATGTCTCCAGGAAACCTGAGGCAGGTTGATTGGATCTCACCCAAAGACGCATTAATATATGTCATGTATCGCAAACACAAAAGCATCGAAAAAGATGGGCACAGAGCAATGGTTTTATTGACGTTACATAGTAGATCTGGCTTAGGTAGGGCAGGATAAATCAAATGGGACTGGTATTCCAACTACATGCTTTGAAAGGGAACCTAATAGCACACTTTCAACGGCAGCATTGGGAGAAAAAGGAGATTTGGTGTGTTTGTGTGATATAGAAAAGCGTGCAATTGATTCCCGGATTTTCACGGTTTAGGCATAAAGTATGTTCAAATTATTTCATTCACCTGACACCAAATAACAGCGGTTGCCCGGCAATCTCAAAGAAAATTAAATTAAGCACCCAGAAAATGTAAAAAAATAAAATAAAAAGGAGAAAAAAAACTTGCAGGATATAGGATGGATTTATGGCTTTAAATCTGATGGAGCTTGATACTAATACGGTATAAATCCTTTGCTTTTCGTTATAGTATTATATGAAATGCATTGGAATGGGGCGGCAGATCCTATTTGACATTCCGTTACCAGAGCAGTTGGGCACAGCTTCACACTTAAGCCCTTTAAAGCTAATACATAAATGTTACATTACTTATAGCAGCAGAGCTCAACAGCCGTTTTCTTTTTTTCTTTTTTTCCCCCAACTGAATCAGCAAACACACGAGATGGTTTTCCCAAATCATTTAATT
Source organism: Takifugu rubripes (assembly GCF_901000725.2). Taxonomy (NCBI): domain Eukaryota; kingdom Metazoa; phylum Chordata; class Actinopteri; order Tetraodontiformes; family Tetraodontidae; genus Takifugu; species Takifugu rubripes. The sequence continues at coordinate 1,463,108 of NC_042291.1, read as the reverse complement.
ACTCAAACAGATTGAGGAGCGTAATGATGTTTTGCCTCTCCAATGGAAACAATGCTGCTAATCGGCTCAGCTATTATTCTGACAATGAAAATGAATCATAAGATGCTTGTTCTGTTTTCTTTTTTCCAATATGTTAATGTCTCACGCTGCGTACTACTGAGCTGAAAATAATTTTGAGGGAAATGATGTATAGTGAATATCTTCACAGTGGTTTCATACGTGACCTAAAGATTTATTTCAAAAAAATGAAAAAGAACCCCATAAATGTCTTTGTGTCATTAACACACATGCCAGACAGAAAATGCCAGATAGACTCTAAATGAAATATCAGTGAAGGCTAAAAGGAACTTACAGGGCCATTATAAGGTTTAAGAAGCAAGGTTTTTCCAAGATGTTTCCTATTCTCATTAAGCCCACATTTCTTCGCTGAAAAGCAACTGGACCTTCACTGGTCTGCCTGTAGAGCAGGTGCTGTATGCTGGATGAGGTCCATTTTGTCCAGTGTCATTTGTTGTTGGGGGGGGGGGCATTGTGCCTTATGGCGTGGCTGTGGCGATGGCACGTATGGGGCTCCGTTGTGTTCCGATTATGTATGATGAACACGCTGCCTGCTAATCCGCCTGTGGGAGGGCACATGCCTGTGAATTATTGCACATTTGGAGAGGAAGGTGGAAAGAGGAAAAACAGAGATGAGGAGCACATGAAGAAGAAGAGGAAGAAGGAGAGGAAGAAGAGGAGCAAGAGACAGGGAGTGAGATAGAAGCCCCCATGGCTGTGATTATGAAATGGTCTGTCACAGATTAAGGCTACAGGATGCAGGCGGAGATGAGCCAGAGCCTCCCACAGACACTCTGGCTAGTCAGGCTGCTTCATTGAGCTTACCTGAGGTTATACATGCCTCACATCCATCGATGGATGTACAGAACACACACACACACACACACACAAGTGTGAGGGTGAGGGAGGAGGGGAAAGGCAAGAGAAAATGAGAGGGAGGTAGAGATTGAGAATGAAAGGAGAAAGCGTGAAAACAAACATGCTCCAAATAGGCTTGCAATTGAAAGAGAAGGGAAGAAAGAGGAAGAGGGGGAGAAAGAACGGTGCCCAAGGAAAAACACAACAAAATAAAGGCAAAAGGGAAAGAGGGAGCCTGAGAAGGCTGCCAGCCACAAAATACAGCGACTAAAATAAGATCTGTGTGGCTATTGTCTATTTCCAGGAGGGCTTTGGTGATAAAAGCCCACGCTATTTGTCTTTCTCTTGCCTTGCCCTCCTCGAGAGCATAGATACCTGGAGATCCTTTTTTCAAACCCCGCAATGTAAAGAGACATCGTCAAGAAACGTGTCCACTGTGTTCACATCGTGGAGAATCTAACGTCTTCTGCAGATTTGTTTCTTATAGAGAGAATCTTTTAAGTTTACTATCTATTATTTTCATGCATCGTCACTTCAAAGGTGTGGAAGCATTATGAAAACTCTTCCCTGATTGATTGACAGCTACAGCCTGCACACGCCTGTCCAATCACATGCAGCGCTGTCAGGCTGATTCTTACCCCGGCTTCAAGTTGGAAAGAAAAGCCGTTGCCAGAGTTTGTTACAGCACAGACATTCATATTTGATTGGCAGGTCAGACCTCTTGCAGGACAGACAAGGCCAATCAGCTTAATTAGCTCGATGGTATTTCCAGGTTTTGTATCTACAAGGCTGGGATTTGTGAGTAAGGATTTAACTTTCAGCTTTTTGTTTCAGGGTTCACTGGGGCTTGTAAGACAGACAGGAAGCAGCTGTGCACCGAGCATCCGTCGAAGGAAGTTGGAGGTGCGTTAGAGAATAAAAATGCATCAAATTCTCCACTTTCTCCAAAGGACAGTGTTGTTCCTTTGAATAAACATGTAACTAAAGGTGTTCCAGTGAACATCGATTGAGCCCGTCTGATTATTCAGCCTTTAACCGTCTCCTCCCTCTGTCAGCTATCAAAAACGTCATGTTTCGTTCTTCACAACTATTTTAATCACCAACAGCCAAACTCACAGAACAGTACCAATTGTTTAATTGTCCACAGAACACATAAAGTAGCAACAAAAAATCTGTAAACAAGATAAAGATATCACATTTAAGGTAAATATTTGTGTCCTCTAGACCGAGATGGAACAATCGTGGAATGAGCGACGCCAAACTGTCAAATTCTGATGCACGAATCCCTTTTGGCCTAGATTCATGGAGTTCGATATGAACCACTGACCTCCACAGAATATGCTAATATTTAATAAATATCCTCACATGTTTAAACAGCCATTTGACCACATGCATTATATCCTCATAATGATCTCCTTTCACTCTTTCTGCAAATCTCCAATTAAAAGGACATCAAACCAACAAAGAAGAAAAATATGTCACGTTAACTTGCACTTTTCTCGTGTATTCTTGAGTCACATTAATGTTAATGTTTTGTGGACTGGTTATGTGTTGAAAATAAAAGGCACAAGGTGGCACTTAAAGCAGGTGACCCTTCTGTGGCCTTATAGTTAACATAACTATCGAGCTATATGCAAAAATCCTATAACAGTGATGTGTTATTATTACAATATCTCAAATTGATATACCCATGACAAGCAGAGCTGATGCCAGATAATTGCCCTCATGCTCACCACTTAATGAACATAATTACCGCGTTCTTTGGTGCTCACCCCGTGATTAATTGTTACAACATTTCTTTGTTAGGTTCCAGCAAATTACACCCTTGTTCTACTGCTGCCATTTTCACATCAGGCAATCATAAAATACGCACGCGGGCCCTCATAAAGACAGCCTAGAGCCACTTGAAAGCCATGTTGGTATCACTGAGGGAGGCACGGAAAGTTAAAGACAGTCAGTCAATTATAATCATTGGGCAAAGATTTCAGAAGGACAGGAGCCAAAGTGAGCGACTATATTCAGGGGGGAGAAAAAACAACACACAACTTGTCAGCTGCAAACATGCACGCAAACGCCGCAGGCAGACGCACACACAAATCACATCAAAGGCAGGCAGCGGCGCGCGCGCACAAGCAAACGCGGAGAAATCCTAATCCAATTCGTGAGCGTGTGTTCAGGAGCAATTATCCTGGGCATATTTCACAGGAGACCTGACTGAGAAGGTGTCACCCAGTTAAGCAATGCTTGTCTTAAGAGCATTTGCTTAATAAGCCATGGTCTAATGCAATAAGATGCCTATTCCCAATCAGGCATGACAAAGCCTAATTTATGCTGGGCCAAACGAGCAACAGGAAATAGAGTCTGGAGATGGGGGCGGGGGGGGGGTAAGCAATGATTGCGATCAATGTAAAGTGCGATTTAAAAAAGGTTAGAAAGTACAGCGTGACCTCCCGTTAAGAGCAATACCTTACACATATGTTCATTTATTCACATGCGCAAACACAGTTTCTTGTGCAGACACATGTATACAGTGCACAGAACCCACAGCTCGTCTGGGTGATTGATTCAGCGGCACATCAGATCGCTCACTGTGACAAATAGCCGGGAGACAGCCAAACACAAAAAAGCCTACACCCTAACACCTAACCTGTGAGGGGGATTGGGCCTAAGGAGGGGGGAATCTGACCACGCAGCGGGCCTGTCTCCATCACAGCCCCTTTTCTTGCCCTCTCCCTCTTTTTCCCTACATCCTGCGTGATTCACTTCATCTGTATCACCCCCCCCCCCCCCCCCCCCCCTTTTGGTTTGCTGTTTCTGTTTTACCTTTTTTTTCATCACTTCCTACTTCTGGGCCCTCATCAGTATCTCTGCAAGGTATTCTGCCCTCCCTCCCTCTCCTTCTTGGGGAGTGATAGATTCCCCCTCAGTTCATTTATCCTGGAAGCGGAGAAGACGGCGGTGTGATGTGATCCATCTCGCCGGCGATGGAGGGAGCGCGGCGTCCCTGATCACAGGCCCTATCAATCTCACTCATAGGGGCCGGATCAGTGCCGCTGTCAGACAGCAGACACACACGGCCTGTTTGCCAGCCGAGGACTTCCTACTGTAGCGACTGTAGCTGGGAGAGGGAGAGCCGTATTTGAGGCTAATAATTAAACCTATGGGGAATTTTAGCAAGGAAAGCTCATTTTTTTTAAACCAAAATAAGTTTTTTGGTATTTTGTTGAGAAATTGATAACTCCATTATCAGTAAATGGATAAGATCATGTAATGAATTAAATCTTTTATGTTAATTTTAATAGAAATGTAATAATATATTATTAATATAATATATTCTACCTCCCAATTGCTACATCTATACACAAGATATCATATTGTATATTATAAAGCTCAAGCACATCTCTTGCAACCATTAATGGTTGTGATTTATGTGTATTTGATTTATTTATCTGATATTTCATTGACTGAGTACAACAAGCTGCATAAATAAAGATTGATTTCATTTGATTTGAACAAAATATAGTTTGAACAGCGTTGGACCATCAGGCATAAAGCTTTTGCAGTGACACATCACAGAGTCAGATAGGAATACTGGCCAATGTGCTACCAATGCTATGGAACATTCTATAGCAAATGCAAAGCAGAATAGGAAAAAAAAAGATTTTTTTCTCAACAAAACAACATCAAGGGCACAGTCAAGTAGATGATCCAGGGAGACAAAGACTGAAGTAACCTTCATAACCCTAAAAAAAGCATTTTGACGTAACTACAGATTTAAAGGCAGTTGGCTTTTAATCAAATCAATCTTTATTTATATAGAGTCTTTCACAATCAAAATTGTTTTAAAGCGCTTTCCAGAATCCCAGGGCCTAACCCCAGACAAGCAACAGTGGCAAGGATAAACTCCCCTTTAACAGGAAGAAACCTTGAGCAGGACCAGGCTCATGTAGGGGGACCCTCCTGCTGATGGCCGGCTGGGTAAAGAGAGGAGAGGAGAGGAGAGGAGAGGAGAGGAGAGGAGAGGAGAGGAGAGGACGGGCACAGAGCACAGAAACAGAAACAGATACAAAAACACACTATTTATACAGCGGGTCAGCGGGGCCGGAGGTCATCATGCAGCTCTGAAGGCGGCGATACCTGTAATTCAAAGCCCTATTTTTCCTGGTATATGTAGAGTATAGAATGATAGAGGAAAATTCGAGAGGTGATAAAAGGAAATTTTTAACACACAAATTAATTAAAACAGCATCTAATTTCTTCTTAAAGCTCCAAATGCAAAACAGTTTCTATTTAAAGACACTGCTGAGGATTTTCACACTAAAAACCGCAGCAAAAGTAGTCAGAGTGATCTGAGACGAAGCTTTCCTGCTCGCATCGTCCAGTTATTATAAATAGAGAGTTTGCTCAACTCTATTTCAGTCAATAAACACCATAATAATCTAATCATAATACAAAGATTCTCACAGATCTGATTCAAATCCCTGTCAGTTGTGTCTGCCTCAGCTCCCTGACATTGTGACTGAGTGTTGGAACACATGGAAGTGACAGGCACAGAGTACCTATTTGCTGCTGCTGCTGCTGCTGCTGCTGCGGCAGGAGTCGAGGCTCGCCGTACCCCCCTTGTGTCCAGGATTGTGTGTGAGTCAGTCAATGGATAGAACCAAATCTCTGTGCAGACAGACAGGAAATATTTGTGTCTGTACATGTTCCCATGCATTTGTATCAAAGTAAAGAGTTTGACTAACCTCGTTTCATCTCATTGAAAGGTAAAAATTCCCACATTCAGATGGCGACCCAGATCATCCCACTTTAAATCCCTCCTAAAAATGCCCCAAAATGGATTTACCGTCGCAATTCAGCCTCAGAAGACATTATGAGCGTTACAACACACATTATTGAGGCTGTTCACCGATAAAGCTGCTTTGAACTTTGCATGAAGCTGACTTCACTGAGTGAGCCCATCTGAATAAGGAAGCACACTCTGTTAAGAACACATGCTAATAAACATGTTATACAAGGAAGACATGCGATCAGTGAGGGAGAGGAGTCGGAGTGTGTAAGCTGCCCTGGACAGGTGCTATGAGTGTTTTGGGATTCGGTGCTTTGCTCAAGGGCAAAGCTTTGCTCAGCAGTATTCTGGCACTTAATTCACTTTACAATGTTTTTGAGCCACAACTGGGTTTTGGACCAGAATCTCTCCAGCTTCCAGTCCAAACAATCAAACCACGCATTCACTTGTTTATGACAGCTCATCGCAGGGCCCTATCTGAACATTTGGGAGTTGCTCAAGGGTACCGTGGCAGTGCCCTGAGCGTGTCCCCACACCTCTCCTGCTGCCAACACACCTACCCAGACAGACCACCCGGGACTGGTTTATGAAAAAGCACAAACAAAAGGAAAAAGATGTTTTGGGTGTTTTTAAAATGAATTTGCTACAGTTGATGCACATTTTCCATTGTATCATACTGTATATTAGCAATATTACAGTCTGAGTTGAGTCCATGTCAGACTATATTTAACAAAAAACTTTCCATATGCTCTGTCAAAGTACGTTAAAATTTTCTTGACACTCATACACAAACCTCACCCTCAGCCCGTGACACAAACTACACTTTACACACCCTACCCTTTACACACTCTGACACCCCTCAAAAAACACTTCCCTGCTGACGTGTAACACTCTCACACACTCATCCACAGGCACTTCATAACCTGACATGCATCACCCTGACACACACACATGCACACATCCACACACATCAAAAGCAGTGGGCTGTAAAGCGCTGTCCCTATCCACCCCAGAAAGCATCGACCAATCAAATTAGGCCTGATCAAAACATGCCATTCAAAGTCAGGGCTGGAGTGAGGGGGGGGCAGTTGGGGGAGCACAGCCGATGCACTGACCTTGGGAGCAATTAGCATGACCAGAAAGAGAGGAGAGTTGAGGGTGGGGTGGGCAGGGTGGAATAAAAAAAGGAGTGCAAAAGTACCACCCGCACTAGGTCTGGAAATCCCAGTCCTCTGAGGGCCTACTCAGCACCAGACCCCAGTCTTACCACCCTCCTTCTTCACACTCAGCCTCTTCACCCAAGATACTGTAACTCCCCCACCGCCTCTCACACTTCTCTAGCATGAACCGCGGGCTCAGGGCTCCCCTTGAGAAAGCCAAGGCCTCATCTCTGGGTCGTCTTCATTATACCCTGCACGTCATATTTGATTTTGTGGGTCATTGGGTGTCGAACCATCAGTCATGTAAAATACACTACATGCGTTGGATCTTTTACATTTTGTTCACTACTCATAGAGGATCAATTAAAGAGAAAAAAAATCCTACATGTGCAAGCAGGCACATTTCTCTACATATATAGATGCCCCTCCAGGAATTTGCATCATAAATTCAACCCATCCCTTTGAATTCAGCATGATTTTTTTTTTTCAGTTATTGGGATTCAGCACTCAGTGTCATACATGTCTCACATTAACCACCAGAAAAATCAAAGCTAAAGACTGTGACAGACAGTTCACGGATGTTCTTGGTGAAAGCAAAATCCTGATTCGACACTGACAAAAGTCATCAAAAGCCTTTCAGCACGTGTAAAGTGAGTGACAAGCAAGACCAACAGTCCAGTAAATGTACGTTGACAATTGGCGCGTCTCCATGTGCTGAATGTACTGCTGGTATAAAACGTGCAATTAATGTGATGTGCATGTTTAAAGCCTTCAAAGTGCTGGAGTACTGGTGTTCCCTTTCATTCAAAATCTAGCTCCTTACAAAGTCTGCCACCTTTTTTAATGTGAATGCTCATTCTTCTGTGTTTATGCAGGAATACTGTGCATCCCAGCGTAGGAAGAGAGCTCCCGATGCTGCACGTGGACACCCACCCCCACCCCCTGCTACCTGGGAAATTTAATTCCAATTGACTGTCAGGCGGAGGAGGTTTGAGGTTACAGCCATACAGTAAAAAGGCTGGGCAGGGCTGCCTAAAGCGAGGTGCACAGGTTCAAATTGTTTTCTATAAGTCACCTCTACAGGGGATTTGTGTTTATCCCTGGCCATTGATTTGTTGCTGGGGTTCATTGGGTAAGAGGGAGAAAAGGGAACAGGAGGTACACCAAAGAGGGAATGTGAGGCCAAAACATGGTCTTCGTCCTTCTCTTGGACCTCCAGAGAGGTGAGTTGAGGGAAGGAGGGACGCATGAGCTCTGGTTAATTATTCTGAGTTAGGACTAGCTTAGAAAGTAGAAAAAACTGTGGGATTACATCTAGTTATTAAAAAGGAGTCAATTATTATATATGGGAGTTTATTTATCCAGCATAAATATAAATGTTTTTAACTAACATATCAATGAAGTCATGCTAATTTTGCTATTCTTAAGTAACCAATAATTTAGAAGCAATAACCACAAAAATTACAGAGTGTTTGAAGTATGGTGCATGAGTCTGCCCTCTTTCTGTCCTAGCTTCCCCTCTTCTCCTCCTTTACCCCACTGGCAACCAACCTGGTCCTGCTCAAGGTTTCTTCCTGTTAAGAGTAAAGGAGTTTCCTTGCCGCTGCTGCTTGCTCAGGGCTCAGGCTCTGGGTTTCTGTAAACACCTTGGATTACGAATTGAAAATCGGCAGATAAGGAACACATTAATGTCGACTGTATTGAGGCTTTGTCAAATGTGGCCCTTACAACTGTCATGATGCTAAACATCTGGGCATCAGTCCCTCGTGCTCCTTTCTTTATTGTCTTTTCTACTTGTATTTGTCTGTTATAATAGGATATTCATGGGGGGGGGTCCCATTTTTGTTCATTGGCGCTTGTCAACTGGAAGCTCTTGTTCTCATAATGCTGCCATTGCTTCCACTCCATGACCCGTCTAGTTCAGTCTCACTTAGTGGCTTAATTACCACCGAGTGTCTTCAACGCAAATGACGAGAGACAAATGGAAAACAAATACAATCAGCACACTGTCTTATTAACCAGGTCGTCTGATGCTCTCCTAAACCTCCTCTTCCAGACAATATCCCATCTCCGTGTGTGTTCTGCACACTACAATGCGCTGATGGTGAACCAGTGACGTGAGTGTCAATAGACGTTTGCATAAGCACACAATAGCACCGTGGTTTGTAATTGGGCAAAAGTAATGGGATATCAGTACTATGAACAAAATTAGAAATCCTATCTGAGCGAAACAAACAGGGAAGTGGAATGAAATAGTAGATCGTTTAAAGTGGAAAACAAACTTTGTTGATATAGGACTGATATAGTACAGCTTTGAAAAGACGTTTGAAGAAACTGAAATTGAAGAAACACAGTGAAGAATGATGCAAACCCTTCGGGAAAGGCTCAATTACAAGGGCTCATTTTGATTTGGGTCGTCGGTGAACGAATCATTGCAGCGCTTTTGGCCATTTGAGCTTCATGTTTGCAGGACGTCCAGGGTTAAGCTCCACTTTAAGACCAAGCAGGAGAAGATTTGATCAGTTACTCCAGGTTACAAACCCCTGGTAATGGCCTCTGTCCCAGGAGACATCACAGTCCCTTTTTTTAAGCACAAACAGTGATGATTTAAATCTAAACAATGGTTTACCAAAGCTGATGAGGCTGCAATGAGTTGGCTATTTCATGTACAAAAGCATCAAGTGCTTGTGTGATTAACTGAAGATTTTATCTTCAAATTATTATTCAGAGGATTGTTTTATAAATCTAAAGATTATGTATTCTAGTCCTTGACATATAAAGATTTGCCTCTATCTAATAACCATGTATGGGCTAAAAAGGAGTTTATTAAAACAGAAACCAGCATGTCAGATAGATTATCAAAAGTAAATTCAGCTTGCATAATGTTGGAATAAGTCAAAGTAGCAGCATTTCTACTTTTCCTGTACTTCAAAACCCAACTGCTGAGAAGTTACAGTGATTAGGCAGCTATGGATGTGTTTTGGTACAGTATATGCTTGATCACTCATGCATGTTGTGGATTTCATCAAGAAGTGTGTATTCACTTGTGTTTGTTTAGTTTGGGGAGCAAGCCTCAGCTTGACAGTCATCTAGAGGGGCCAGTTTGCTTTGCCCATAAACAAGACGGGCCCAAATTAGCCGCTCAGAAAGCCTGTGGCCTTGAGTGGAGCCGTCCTACCCCCCAGCTACATTATTGAGCAATGCTAATGACCCAGCCTCCACTCATTTACTCTCTCTTCAACACCATTACGCTGGCTCTCGTAGCAGATTTAGCTGGGCTGGCTTTACGGCACGCTTTATCATTTAAAATTTCATCCTTTAAAAAAATAGTGTTAAAAGTTGGGTTTTTTTTAGAAAAAAAAAAAGCAAGCACCCAGTGGGATAAGCAGGACTCTTCACTCTGACTATTGCTGACTGGCTCTCTCAAGGTTTTGGTAAGCACCGGCACTCCTTCAGGATTTAATAAGCGCTGTGTGTGTGTGTGTGTGTGTGTGTGTTTGTATCAACTCATACTGTATGTGTGGTGTTACAGCGAGCCGGTAACAAGACACGGACCCCCTTTACCACCAGAAGCCCAACTGGTGCCGCGTCGCTGTTTGCTATAGCGAATCCTGAAGCGAGGCCGCATTTTCCGAACAGAGCGTTGCTCCTGTTAATTGGTCATTAAAAACAGTGGCGTGTGGGCCTCGCTAAATCTTTAAACAAGCCATGAAATAATAAAGGAGAGGTTTGTCACCGCTGTTAGCTCCCCAGAGCAAGCAGGGTGGGAGAAAGCAGAACGAAAGGAGATCCGCTTTTGATCATTATCTGCAGAATTAACATGGCTGATAGTAATTGCTCTGTTCATTCCAGCTCTTGTAAATACATTGTGGATGTGGAGGATGTGAGCAGATGAAAGGAGGTCGTCAGTGATGAGCAAAGGGGGGAAAAGAGGTGGGCTGGAGGGGAAGACGGTGGCAGTGATCGTTATTAGTGTGAAAACTGCAATTTCTTGTCAGACGCAGGTTCAGCGGTGGCTCGTTGCCCCGATCCAGAAGTGCTGCGCACGCTTGGCACCGAGCGCTTCAGATGTGTGCAGCTGTGTTGTTAAATTCAGATCGTGAGAGGAAAGAGCAACAAAGATGCATCAGAACTGATAAATATGCAGAGTGACGTGCTTTTTCTCTTAGCACTAATAATATCAAAGAAAGTCTGCTTCTGGGGGAAAGAATGGTACCAGTAGCATTGAGACAACAGGTGTCAAAGTACACACACCCACACACACAAACACACACGCGCACAAACACACGCGCCTGCTCACTCACTTTCTCTCATACACACAAGCTATAGAGTGCATTGTAACCTCCTAAGCCCTGCGAGAGTAATGATTCTGTTATACTTGCATGGCTTCTCATATATTGATTTGGGCCGAGAGGAGGCCCCTCCCGTAGGGGCCCCATTCCTCCCGGCTCCCCACCCGGTTACCATTGTGCCAGAGTGTGCATGCGTGCAAAATACCAGCAGTTGGTGTGTCAACAGAGGTTGTGTGGAAATCTTTTATTTTTTTTAATTTATTTTAAAAAGAACAAATGAATTAAGGAATCCAGATTTGCTCTGCACTAGACAATTCTCCAGCGTTTATGTCTCATATCAAAACAGATCAACAGATGCACATACATACGGACATAAGCATTGGGCATATAACACTGGGCTCTCCCTTATTGTTGGGGTATCAGTTCAAGCCGTCAATAATGGTGCAGCGGACTGTGAAGGGACAGGCATGGCCCAGACTGCCCATGGTGTTGAGATGTGAACTTGTGAGTGTGGGTCCATGGAAGGATCCATACAATCCTGCATATTCATACCAAACACACACACACACACACACACACAAAAAGGGAGCCTGATCACTGACCTATATGACCTTTTCCCTTCCTAGCCACCCTCCTTCTGTCTGCCAGTGGCCAGTGTGTGTGTGTGTGTGTGTGTGTGTGTCCCATACAGACTCTTCCCTAACCCCCTCTCCTCCCCTCCTCTCTCATCCACCCAAACCGCCCATTGTTTCCCTCCTTCCCTCCATTGTCTCAGCCTAGAATGGAGGGATAAGCAGTCAGGGGGAAAGCAGGTTGCTAATGTCGAGAATTGTTGCCTGGGAGGTTCATCAGACAGGTTGTGGCGAAGAATAAACAACAAAAAAACATATATAAATATTATTCGTGTATATGTGCAATTGCTGTTCTATACATTAATTACAAGATTTACACCCAATTTCATCAAGAGCTGAAGTCACTTCATTGTACAACATTTTCTTATTTAAAGTCACTCCTCTCTCAAGAAGTTATGCTGTTTAACTTTCAAAAGTGTCATAAAACAGCACAAGTGCTCCATTTTTTTCCTGCCCAATCATATAAATTGTCCCCCTCTCTTGTTCGAACTGTAACGCCTAGTGCCATCCATCATGCTAAACCTTCCTCTCTCTGCACAGCATGCATCTCACTTAAAGGTGACAAAGCTTAAATTGGTGCTGTTTCTACCTGGACGACAGTATTTTAAGTGAAGTGAACACAGGTAGGTGAAACATGATTAGACAGAGAGGCATATTTGACCTGTGAGGTAATAAAAGTGGCCTCTGAGTTCATATGGCACCTAACTAGGTTTTGGCTGCCATCTTCAGGCTGTTGCGAGTATTAACCGAACAACACTGAATTTCTAAACCTTTGAGCTGCTGCTGCTGCTGTTGCTGCTCCTGATGGTTCACTCGTGGAAATCAGACAGTCCCACCTCTAACCTCTTTTAATTTCACTCCACCTTTCATAGAAACATGACTTCACCTGACTGTTTCACAGAATCAAACAGTTCTCATCTGTTAAAGCGTTTAAGACAAGAAGTCCCAGAAAGGTACATCGAACTCATTTTACTCAAGAGCAGAAGTGATTTGTGTGTTGAAATAAGCAGCAGAACTGCCTCAGTATGAATATGCAGCATGTTGGTGGTAAAATAATCACCACGCAGGAATAATGTCTCAATTCCCAGGTTCCTTTGCTGCCACGTTTACCACTGAAACAATGCCGGACATGTTTTTTTATGTACAAATCTATGTGGGGCATTAGGTGCGGTGAAGAGATGTGTGCTTCAAATCATGCTCTGCACCCTCGGGGAGTTGTGGTATTAAATAAGACCTACCTTTGGAACATTAGTGGAATTCAATATGTGCAATGTAATTATTCTGCTCAATAAGCCACTGGAGGAGGATATTCCATTTAGTGCATGCTCTAAAGAAGGTACATTCAAATGCTTTTATCTACACACAATATAAGCAAACATGCTACTGGTTAAGAGGGGGGGAAATTACATGCATTTTTAACAAGGTTGTTGCTTTTTTTATGATTAACACTGGAGTGATTATGCATTTTAGTGCTGCTAGGGGAAGATGGAGGGAATGATTGAAAAATATCAAATTATTACTTGTTTAATGTTCTAGGAAATGCGAGATCCACCAGTAAAAAAGGGCAAAAATACCAAGCAGGTGTCTCAGCGTTCCTGAAACAAGACATCTGCTTTTATAAGGGGACTGAGATTTAATCAGCACTTATTTGAAGCATTGCAGCAAAACAAACAGCGAACTTTTTGCCAGCTTTCCTCAATAACGTTAGTGTCTCAGTAGCTGGAAAGCCGCCGAAATGAACAGCAGGCAGAAGAGGCGTCACAAAAGGTCAATATTTTAATGCAACATCCAAAATAGCATTTTAGTTGCCGTCATATTGTGCTGCAGAGCTGCTGTCTCACTAGTTCAAAACATCAAGGGTTTCGGAGGGGAAAGAAGGAGGGGTTTGGGGGGGGTATGAATTTCATGCTGTCCCAGTTGCTTAAAATGATTCTCTCAATAATGTATTAGAGCACTTGTTTATTATTTACTGTTTACATAGCTCAACGCATGCTGCTTTTGTGAGGTGACACTCTCACCCTCGCCGTCTGCGCAGAGCAGGCGAAACAACAGACCGCGCAGACAGACGAGCCAGCCCCGCCAGCCAAAAACAGGCAGCCAACCAGACCGGCAGCCACGTGCTCCACGCCACGCTCAGTTGATGCAAAGGCGCTGGACTGAGAAATAAAAGACATCTCGGTTCATAGGAGTTGTTGTACACGCATCCTGAGGTTGTCAAAGAAAGACACACACATGCACAGAGGGGGTTGGAAATAGGGTGGGAGCGGGAGCGCTGCCTCCCTGGGGTGCAGATATTAATATGTATGCAGGCACCTAACTGGTCAGTACCAAACTCATCTGTTTGCTCATTTTTATTTTTTCCTTCGGAGTGATTCTTTTGTGTATTCGGAGAGGGTCAAGCAAGGGTCCTAACAGGTAATACAAGGGGTCTTTACTCTAATACTACAAACCATGTGATAGGAGGGGGGTTGTTGGCTTTTCTTGGGGAAAACGACAATAACATGGCACAGAGGTTGTGAAGATGATAAACCATTTTTAAACAGCTAAAAGATTGATCCTTATTGAAATCGTTCCTCTCACTGAATTGGTTTACAGCTGAAAGCAGCGTGATTTAAATTCTTCCTGAGTACTGGTGTGAGAAAGATTCACTACATGACTAAAATTCAAAGCAAGAGATATTTATGGTCCCATCCAAGCATTTGAATTTGCAAAATCACCTGGAATATGTGTCACACGCTTAACAGCATCAAATGTAGCAGTGAGGTACCGAGGGAAGCATAGATATCAATATTCCCAATCCTAAGATTCTTCTAGAATTCAATATCTAATTACCAGCACTAGTTAGTTTTGTGGTGGTTTATATAAAATAGCTGCTAACCTGGACTGTTCCTTTCATACATGTAATGTGGACTTTTACGGGGAGGGGATGCACAGAGAAATGAATTTGAAATTACACCAAAAAAGAAAAAAAAAGGGGGCTCTGTGGTCATAGCAGACAATAATTACAACTTCTTGTGGAGACATTAAAGTAAATCAGCTCCCAGGCCAATTTCTTAGAAGAAATAGAGGTACGCACTCATGCACGAGCGCACAAACACACTCACCCAACCCGCTCGTACTGTACTTGGAAAACAAAAACAACCACACACATGTACACACACACATCCAGCATTTTCAAAGTCATAAAACGAGGGGACTTCAAATGCAGCTATTTGTTTGGGGCCTGTTGTCGTGGGAATAGTCAGTGCGACTGTGCTGGTTCATTAGAATTCCTTTCAAGTTGTGGAGTGCGGCCTCCCTGTGTTCCTCTCCCCATATTCCCTGACCCCAATGCATCTCCGTGGGGCTGAGGTAGGGCGGGGCACTGGGAGGGGATGGTGGGGAGGGTGGGAGTTGTGGTTGGAAGTAAAGCACAGACACAAACACACTTCTGGAGGTGTGAGCACAGCATCGCAAACACACTCCGGAAAGAGGCACTTGAACTGGATGTGAAGTCACCAGAACTCACACAAAAAGAGAGTAAAACACACTTGCCTTAGCAGACACACAGTGTATTAATACAGATAAACAAACACACACACACACACACACACACACACACAGAGCTCTCCTCCCTAACAGTGTCACCTCGCTACATCACCCTCTCAGGGATGCAGGGGGAGGTTCGCCTCAGCAGGCGCGGCACAACGCTCAGTCACAGGAGAGACTGCGAGGTTGTGTTTTTGCCACCAGAGATGGTGGCAGGGAAATTGTTTGTGTAATGCACCTGGATCTTTTCTGGCACACATATAATTACTCGGCTCATCTGCTGCAAGAGCTGCTAAATGTTGCCTGGAAAGTCCTTCAGATGAATTTGGAAGTGGAGGGGGGGGAAAATGAGTGACAGTTCAAACGTGACATTAGATTGCACACAGGTTATCCAATTAGTGTTAATAGTTATTTTTCCATTCCTAATTTATATAACTATATTTACTTTATTATTAGAATTTATATCTTTAATGGATGAAAATTGTTATTTTTTATGCCTCTGTAATCTTAATGTTTATATGGTTAAATGCGATTTTAAGACACTAATAGCAAAACGACCAAAAGATCAGCGTAAATGTCAACAGAATAAACAAGGATAACTTTTTCCATTGCCTTTGCACTTAGAGCTGTTAGAGACTTTCTGAGGATAGGAGAAAATTCAAGTGAATTAGGAAAATTAAATTACAGAAATAGATACTTTTGTGTCGGCTCACGTTTTTCAATTGAAAATATGGCACTTGTTCAACCCCCGATCTGTACGAGTAGGTGTTTTTTTGTGGGTTTTTTTTTTTCTTTTCTTAAACTCAGTTGGAGTGAGGTCACTTTGGCAGGCTGAGTTCCCGGACGAGACCCCAGCGGGCGCCAGACTGCAGGGAGAGGGACGCGGAGCTGCTGCCCGTCACAGCCCACTGGTCACCTGACGGGCCCCAAGGCCTGCCAGACTGACACCAGCCCCGGCCAGGCAGGAGGTAGGAAGGGGGCAGTGGAGGGGGCAAACGGAGGTGGACACTGGCACAGGGGACAATCAGTATCCAATGAATTTATCCATCTCATGTAGCAGGATGGAGAGGACAATCGATAGGGTGCCACTGAGCCTCCTGTTGGTATGTAAGGTTGTTTCAGGCGACACGGGGATCATGATAACAACAGCAATTATTCAGCAGATAAATGATAGTTTGCAGTACGCAGGTACGATCGCACTAGAGAAGGAAAAAAAAGGTATCTGGCTGGAAAAGAAAGTATCTGTAAAAATGAGATAGAGGAGAAAATGGGATAAAGGCGTGTGTCCCAGCATGTGTCTGGAGGAGGGCAACACTCACAGAGTCTCTCAGGCGTGTCCGGAGCATGAGCCAAGTACCTCAGCTACATTCACGCGCGCACAAACACACGCTTATACAAGTGCACACACCTGCCTCGCCTTGGCTGCCCTGCCTATGCGCATGTGATGCACTCAAACCATCCTGCAATTATAAAGGGCTCGCCAAGTGATTTCAATTCTCTCATTTTCATAATTTTCAGCTAATTTTTGGAACCATGTTTCATTTTACGTAAATAAACAGACGCACCTCTGTAGCGTACCTCTACATTTGAAGCCTCCCTATATGTGCAAATCCCTTAAGACACTGGTGCATATTTGCTTCTTTTTTTTAACACGGTGCATCTAGTGGGACTGGAGGATAGCATAAAAAAAAAATTAAAAAAAAACATTTTTTATCGTGCAATGTGTAAACACAAGTCGAAGACTTACCTTGAAGTTATTCAAATTAAAATCAGACTTGTCGTGTGCAGGCTTGCAGATACATGTTATAAACACGCTGAATGCCTGCAGACAACCTTGGACGAGCTGATGAGAGGAGCAGGTTGAATCTTATCAAAGGCAGCTTCGCCTTCACTGTAACTTTGCAATTAAATAGTAAATGGATCAATGTTTGTATATGTTTGTGTGTGCATGTGTGCATTTGGGGGGCCTCAAGGGCCTGTCCTAATGAGCTATCTGTGTGCATTTCTAACAAGGGCTCAGTGCAGCGCCCACGGCACTGTCATCCTGGACCGTGGCTGACCTTGCTGAGCTGCTAGGCTGTGTCGTTTGCTATATTTATGGTAGCACCAGCAGCATCACGTTCAGTGTTTCTGCGTGCTTATATTCGCTAGTGTGTGCATTCCAGGAGCGCTGGAGTGCAGGGGGCTCACTCAGGAAGCAAATACTGTGTATATCAGCATAATGAATCAAGTGAGAGAGGGAAATAGAAAGAGCAAGAGGGAGGGAGGGAGAAAGCCATTTTCCCTCTGCTGTTTTCATCCCTTCTCTGCAGCCAACCCCCGTGGTGACTTTTCCTCTATTCTGCGTTTAGATTTTTTTTTCCTTTCTTTCTTTCTTCCCCATATTTTGCCTCTTGTCCCACGTTGCTGAGCCTGATCAGACAGGTTGTACCGGACAAAACACTCTGTCAGCTTACTTAATGTGCTGTGTTTTGCATAAAGTATCAACCAACCTAATGAGAAGCTTTGAGTCTGTGTACTCACAGCAGATGTAATCACCCATCATGCTTTACTTAATGCCGTGCCACTGTTCACGCAGGCACGTATGAGTTTGGCAGCTAAATCACCAGTGGAACCATAATAATGCATGTGCATGGAATCAACTACAGTGGGCCCCCTGTTTGTTTCTGGGCAGGGGAGACAGACAGACAGACACACACACACACACACACACACAAACTCAATATGCAAAGCTCCCCTGCGCTGGGTTAAGGGAGAGGGGCGTGCTGCTGTGAATACTCATCTGAGCCTGGCAGAGGGAGCAGTGTGTATCTCCCCATAACCTCGGGGCGAGGGGCAGGGGAGAGAGCGCCATTTGCGTGGGACACACATGCAAAAGTGGAAACACATATATCTGAAAGCACAAACCCAAATGCAGCAGTCAGACATATATGCTCATATGCAAACACACACACACACACACACACACACACACACACACACTGATAAGCGAAAGAGCACGACGGGGAGGGGGACGCTGTGACCAAAAGTAAAGTTTTAATTCGGTCCTCAGGGACACTGCTTACTCATCCAACTCCCCCAAGGACTGACTTCCTCTGAAATCTATTCAAATCACATCTCTCCTCCGCCTTTTATTGCATTTCTCATATCCCCCATCACAAAGTGACAAATCACCACACATTTCACAGAGCCAACACCACTTTCTCCCCATTTTGGAGAACTGGGAGATTTGGGGGATTTTCACTTTTAAAGTGATTAAAGGAACTCATTCTGTCCTTTTTGTTTGCACCCGACTCCGGTAATTTCCATGGTTACGACAGCAGCGACCAGTTCAAGAGTCCAAGAGTCACATGTCGCTAAAATAAAATAAAATCTTTTATTTGTTTATTGAGCTTCCACTTTCTTGCTACTCCCACATGCCCATAAATCTCATACAATGTGTCGGATCCCCCACGCAGCTCTAGAAGCTCACACACTTTTGCTCTACCTCTAAAACTCTTATCACAGCACCACATTCGATCCAGCCCTCCCTCCAAATCACACAGGCCCACGACCATACAAACACACTCCGACACTCAAAGCCTCACATTTCCTGGCTGTGTTCACTCCTCCGTTCTCAATAAAACAGGTGATGAGAGCATTGAGGTTTAATTAGTTTATGCAGACGTATTGAAGCTGGTGGGACAGGCAGCCTTGTTATTATTTCTCTGCCAGCCCTCTGCAGACACACACACACACACATACAACGACAATGACACATACAATGTTGCCTGCTGCATCCACCACGATCATCTGAGGTGGTTTCGGGGGGAGGTGAAATGGCGGGGTGGGTGAGTCTGGATGAGAAAGGGGGTGTCAGAATGAAGAGAGTCCGTGTGCAAGTGTGAGATGAGAGGAAAAGAAGCACCACTTGATATATTCGTAATGTTCCTTAATATTTTCATTTTGATGTAATTTGTGGCCCCGGTTTTTTAAATATCCGCTCTGTAATAATGTTTAATTTCAAGGGTCAGTCTGCCAAGGAGTATATTAAAGCTGATAAAACTCATTTTCCACAGGCCCAATATCATGCCCAGATCAGGTTAGGAGGCCAGCTTCCCTGAATATTTCATCTTTTATCATGCCGATAATGGGGAGATGACAGAGGCGCATTATTACAATGAGAGAATTGCTCATTTTCCTGATGGGGAGGGCTGCCTGGCTGCTTCGGCTGCCTGCTTCCCTGGCTGCGTGCATCAATGACTGGCTGGGGCTGCTGAAAAGCCAAGGGCTCCGCGGAGTGTTTGTCGCAATAAAAGAAATTCTTTCCTGGGAGAGGTGACGAGTAGAGAGGTGGAAAAGAAGCAGGAGGGGATAGAGAAATGACAGAATGTGGGAGAGAGAAAGAGAGAGAGGGAGAAAGGAAGAGATGAGAATGAAAGTGAGAGAGAGGAAGGCAACTTTCTTCATCCACTTCACTTATTTGATTGCGATGAATAATAAATGTGTGGGCTTGCAGTCAGGGAGGTAAGCAATGTGTGTGTGTGTGTGTGTGTGTGTGTATTAGAATGATGTGCAGGGTAGGGGGCTAGGTAATAATCATAGATTTCAAGAGGGTCCCGTTCCAAATTAACCCATTTAATTGAGCCATTAGTAAAGAACAAAGCTCAGGCTATGGGTGATGCTGAAGAACAGAGTGTATATGAGCATGGGGCGGTGGTTGGGTTGGGGGTGGGGGGTGGGGGCTCCAGTCCATCAACAGTATTGGGTATGGAATCGGCCCCGCACGCAAATCGCTAACCGGGCCATCTCTGGCGCCAGACCAGCTTTAATAAATGGGCCCAATCAAGGCTGCTCTGGGGACCACCTGTGTCCCACACAGGTCAGAACCATTAGACCCACATTAGAGTGCCCTGATAGACGCAGGCGCCACTCCAGCCACCCCAATAATGAGGATAATAAACGTACCATAATGGCATATTTATAGGCCGGAAGGGAAAAGAGGATTGTGGCTGCCGCGTTTGGGTTCTTCTGCATAAGAGGCAGAATAAGAGCAAAAACTCTTCATTCAGAAGCAGGTGACTGTGTGAAACTGTGCACCTTTAAGCACCGCACAATATCATAGCCCGTGATTTCAATTACCGACATGATTACGGGACTTAATCCTTCATATATAAAGCCTGTAATAAAAGACGCTGCAAATGACTAAAGCAGGAGTGATCAGAATAAAATTACTCACGAGAGACCCAGATTTCCATTTCCACTGAGCACGCTCTGTGAAAGATCTGTCACACACCAGGTGGGCCTATCTTGGCATTTAATATGTTAATCTGAAATCTTCCTCTTCATTCAACTATCCTAGTACGACCACAGCGTTGATGGAATTTCCTCCCTTTTTCTCTCATAACACTTTTTTTTATGACGCCAAAGGCTCTGAATACCAGAATGTATGCTGGGAATTCCAAAATGAAGGAAAATCTTAAATCAATTAGTCATTTAAACATTCCGTTCTAAACCAAATATGTGTGGGCTCTACTTTAAAAACGGCTTCTCCCTCAGTAAAGGCGGGGAGAGGGGAGCTAGAGCTTAGTATTATACCTTAACTTTTTATAGGATTTGAGGTGTCCCTTGAGTTTCCTCCACACTGATATTGTGCTGCTAGTCACATCAGCTAAAACTGTAAAAATGTTCCTCGTCGTAGACATTAGGGCTTTAAACATAATAACGTACTCTGTGCTGTCCATGGTGCTGAACTTGAACCCTAAAGGGGTTCCGAAATCAGTTCTTTTCTCTCATATAAAGATCACCATTCCATTAGGATCTATGATTAAATAGATAAGATATTATTGCATTTATAGTTTTACCTGTAAATTTAAAGAAAATTTGAAACATTTGACTAAACAGAGGTAACAGATTTCTTCTATTTTTTCAGCTGTTTCTCTTCGAATGAATTTTAAATAAAATAAAATCTCATTATGTCTACTTGTCTTTTTATACCCTTGTTTTACAGTGTTATGAGATACATTTACTCATGTCATTGAGAAATACTCTGTACTCTGTTCTGTGAACACAACTTTATGTAATATCCATCAAAACTTTATCCAATAATGCCAGTAAAGAGTAAATGAACTCATTACTGACAAAATATCAGTAGTATAAAACAAATTAACTGCCACTTTGCCATAGGCAAAATGCACAAAATAACAGTTAGCAAACTGGAAGTTGAAAAAGGAAATCCTCACATTCACTGGGTGGCCTTAATTCAATTTCATTTAGTTTGTTTGCACATCACTGCCTCCCCTCTTTGAAGTTCAAATTTACAGCCTAGAGTGACCCACATATTTTAGTTCTGGTGTAGCTCTATTAGCATCATCATCATCATCATCATCATCATCATCATCATCAACATTATTATTTCTTTCAGGGACAGTGCTGTCAAGTGCTAAGCTAAGAAAAATGATGTAACCTTCTACATATGGATTTAGAAGGTTTACTTCCTGACATTAATAGCAAAATATACATTTACATTAGTTCTTCTAGCATCAAGATATGATGCCTATAGCTGATTTTAGCTTAGATAGCAGAAGGAACACAGGACACAGCGGTCTGTGCTCCGAGCTGAGGGTAATGTGGCGTTCCCTTTATCAGAGCATTGCATAAAACTCTGTTGACCAGGTATTAGAGCAGCCATTCAGATGATTATCTCCTAATGACAAAAGGCTGTGGGGCTGCTTTACTGTCAGATTTGGCCATAATGCATACAATACATAATAATACGCAATACATACATTCCACATACAAAGTCATATGTGATTCCAAGCTTGTGTTTTAAAGAATGCATAACAAGCAAAGCCTAAATATCCTTAGCAACCCTCCTTAGAAGGTGCCAGACACTTTGGGTACATCCCCGTGGAGATTAAGAGGAAGTGATGAGTATCCCAAAGGCCAACAAAGGTCACTACTGACCAACATGATTGCCAATGACCCCGGGGAAGGATGGGATGGAGTCAATATGTCTGGACCCCCACCCTAATAAATTTAGAAAAAAAAAAAAAACTGTCAGTGCGTCTGAGGGGTGGGTGGAAGGTGGTGCACTGGGCCGGAGTGGGGGTTAGGGGGAAGTGGGTGATGGTGGGTACCAGACTGGGGCACCTCAGGGGACTTTTGGAGAGGAAGAGCCATGCTCCATGTCTCCTGCTACCAACCGTAGTTCCCTCATTTGATTGTGTATCCATGAATAATGCATGAAGGATGGGACTGAAGGAAGGGGGAGGATGGAGGGACTGGGAGGGGGGACCTCAACCTTAAAGGGGCCCTGCCACAGTGGGAGTCATTACCGATGAACAACCACACTGATGAGCCAGAGAGGTGGGGGGGGGGGGGGGGTTACGGGAGATGGGGATTGAATGGAAAAGCAAAACAAACAAGTTATGAAAAATAGAAATAAGAATGTCATGAAACCAAGCATCTGAAATACTTCAAGCCCGCTGCTTATTGGGTGTTTTCCTCCTCTGCTTTCATCGCTCTGTAGATGTTTTGCTGTTGTTTTCATCTGTTCATTCATCTATCAATAATTCAAACAAGGAAAAACCTCAACATCAGTGTTTCTGTTTTTCAATGAATTTCATGTGTACACATAACAGCGGTGAGAAGATTACAGAAATGCAGAAAAGATGCTCTGCGCTCTACAAAGTAAAGTACCCTCTAATCAAAGAGATGAATTGTGGTTTTGTGGTATCTCATTCTGCCACCGCTGACTCCTGGGTCATACCTGTCCTCAACCCCTTCTTATATCAAAGCTGTCAGAAATCCTCAAGTGGCACTTGGAGGGTTTATTTTGTTTCTCAAACCAAATTTGGTTATTTCCTCTTTACTCAGAAAATGTGTAGGATAATGAATAAAGGTTTACATTCATGTTCTGTGGTCTGAGTTTCTGTCGAAATACCTGTATGGCCAAGCATCTTTTTAGCAGTAGTGACTATAGGAAAAGACTCAATTAGAACGCTGAATTATGTATGATATAAATCCTGGTTATGCTTGATGTATTGGACCCAGTGTTACTACACTCCACAATGGAGTAACATTACCAAAAACACCTCTTCTATAACATATTGGAGTGAAAAATGTGTGTGTGTTACCACGCAGGCCTTATATTTTCACTTTTTTTAGAAAGTTGCTATGAGTTGGTAAGAGTACACTTCCTGTACCTTCTTTGAAAGAAGAAAAAGAGCCCCCGCAGTGATGTACAGTCCAGCGGGCTCACCATTAGACAATGACTTAAACTTTAGAAGGTGAAAGAGATTCATGCTTCCAAATCCATAGAAACACAATTTCTTCTCACAGATGTACGTTAATGGTGCACGAGGGCCGTGGGAGAGGAAAATGAGCAGAGCCATCCAGGCAGTATTGCTGCTGCTAGCCATGTGTTCATGCGCTTGCTGTGCAGGTGTGTGTGTGTAAGCCATTCCTGTGGCAGCGGCTAAGGCGTCGTAGCAGGGCTAGGTGTTATCACTCATTCTGATTCCGTATTACAGCATGACGAATGGGCCCCCGCGGGCCGGTGAGCGTCGCCGCACGCTTATTACCGCAGCTCTTAAGTGGGAGTTGATTTAGCTTAAATAGGTTGTTTCATAAGGAGAAGACACCAGCCCTGTCACCACTGCTCTGCTCCTCGCTGCAGCAAACTGCCACTCTAATTGAATAATGCCTCCTCTACGTACCTATTAGGGTGCTTAGGTACATAGTGTGCCCCAATAATTGCTTATACAACCTGGCTAATTTGGCCTTCACCCCTTGTGCACATACAATCACACATGCATACGCACAACCCTGTGCTCCCCAGTGTGTGATATTCGTGCTGTAAATGTAATCCACACTATGTGCTCTATGATTGCAAGTATTTTACAGCTTTCCATGTTTGAAAATATTAGCAAAAACAAAACAAATAGGCCTATATTTGAGTCATAAATTCAGGATTTAAGGCTGCATATCTAATTTGATATTCCTTTAACCTGAATCCAATGGAATCACCGGATTCTGAATGCTATAAAAGTGCAAATAGACCTACACTATAAAGGATTAGTGTTTCATTAGCATATCACAGGGAGATATTTGAGCGTGCATGTTCCAATAATACGGGTGCCGCGGTGTTTCAGCGTGGAGGTGGTTACGATGGGAGGAGGTTTGGAGAAAGGCATTTCGATTAACGAAACACTGATCCGTTTCCCTGTCTGTTTTGGCTTTAAGAGATTATTGCTGATGCAACAGAGCGATGGCATGTGAATTGTGTGCCGCTCCAGGTGGAACCTGTGCCAGCGCTCTGTAAGTGAACAAGGCACCGTGGATTCTTGCCAGCATCAACATGCTCCCGGGGAAGGCAAAGTTGGCCGTCAATCATGAGCCCTCAAACGGAAACGCACACGTTCCTCATTTACCCCCACCACTCTTCGCTTAGTTCGTCAGACAGACACAAGGATATTCACCCATCTGCACACATGCACAGACATTGGCAGTGGGGGGGGGGGCGAAAAGAGGAAGTACTTGAGGGGGGTGGTTTGATCAGACCACTGAATGTCTTGATTAAGCAGCTGCACTCAATTTAACTTTGATTCCAAGACCTCATGAATGGCATTTGAAAAACCTTGCTCATTCTTTCAGGTTCTAACATGGGTCTTTTTTTCTGGGTTTCAAGGTTTTGCTGTCTGTTGGACATGACGTACTATAGGTATGTGCATGAGCGGGGTTGCATTTCAACAGTCCAGCCATCAAATCATGATCTCAAGCTGCGCAATTTAAAAGGGTGATTTTCCTTTTTATGCACAGCAACCACAATGTTCTTTTTACACCATATATTATTATGTTTTCTATTTAAATCCTCCATTTGAGAGAAAAAGGCCTATATTTAGGAGGAAATCAGGACAGTGAGTTCCTCATCCCTGGCAATCAGGCTCCTACACTTGACCTACAGTTGTACTCTCTACTTACTTTCATACTTTAATTCAAACACCTACAACTGTGCACACATGCTTTGCATAAAAGGCGCATAATAAAACGCCCAAATTTCCTCCCACAAATCCATTCTCCACACAGACATCCACATAAACATTTACAGAATATAAATTCGTACAAAGCACGTGCACACGTGCTCGCACATAAACAGGCCGGTGGGTGCTTTGATGTGCCACCCGCTCGCTTTCCCATGCGTGCTTGCCGTGCCCTCTGGTTGGCGGTGATTGATGATGGCCATGGCGAGGCAGATCATTTGGGTGGCCCCGTCTACACAGGACGTAAATCAAATCAGGTTTGCTAATGATTCTCAGACGCTCATCCGGCAGCTGTAGCCATAAGTTGGGTTTTTCACAGAGGGACAAAAGAAACATCAATAAGTCCCTGAATGATTTTATTTGACCATCAGTTTAATGGATTTATGTCTGTTTTGTCTAAAGATTCCCTTAATGAGAGAGTGTCACGTCTCTCTGGGAAAAATCACCTGTGCTGCAGCTCAAATGCGAAACCAATGCACGTGTGACTCCCTACGCATATGCGACTGTGATGCAAGCTGATGAAACGTAGCCGAAGATGGAAAAGAATCCTTCGCTGGAACGTCAGCTCTCTCCCTAAATATGACAAAACAATCAAACAGGTTCTGTTGACAAACCCGACCCACAGTGGCACCGAAGTGACTCCGAGGTCTGAGGATCCGAGCCCTCGGATCTCTGGAGATGACCCATTACAGCGTTTCATTAAAGTGCCTGGTCAATGAACAGCCTTGAGTTGTTCATAATTTATGATGCCATTACAAACTAATTAGTGCCACCATCGCCCTGCCCCTTTGGCATTTGAGGCCTTTGGCGGTTTAGAGGCGCAACACTGACAACATGGGTGTAAAGTCCATCTGGGCATACCACCTTAATATGTTTAGAAATGTAGACATTCCTTTTAAATCAGCCATTTTGGCCTTTTCACTGTGTCGCTGTGGCCTCAAAAATGATTTGGCTTGATACCCGTTAGAATATTTTGTCTCTCCCCTCCAAGACTCAAATGTAAAGGATCCAAAATCGAACTCAAGGACTCCTGCACTTGCAAGTGTGTGCCAACATGGGCTTAGGATTCAGATCTGTTTAGGATTTTAGGAGGCATTCCGAATTGTGAGGGTCACGTTCAGCATCAGTCATGAATGAAAGAAAGAAAAACTAGTTTTGAGGAGCACTGCTGAGGTGCCCTTGAGCGAGGTACCCAACCTCAAAATGTTCAGCCTGCCTGTCAAGGGTGGGTGAGCGTATTGACTCTGATACCTCTCCCTCAATGACTGCATGTGCATATGATCTTTGAACATTTCTAAGGTCTGATAAAGGATTCTTCCTTTGCCAATTTGCCTTCAAATTTCCTTATTGAACATAACGCGTGTAAAAGATGTGCATCATCTGCTCATGGACAAGTGTGCACACAGCAGAGAGTGACTGTCCTCAGCAACGTGTCTGCAAGATACAAAGGGGGGGTCTCATCAAAGCCATGTGCAGCCATGCATGAAAGTCAATCCTCCGCTTGTGTGTGCTTTATTTATTCATTAGTGACACGCAGCTTGAAAAGGAAGAAGAAGAAAAAAAAATACAAGAAAGTTCCATTCAAATAAGCAGGAGGTCCCCGGAGCGAGATTCTAAGAGAGAGAGAGAAACAAGGAGAGGAGAGATAAAAGTGTGTGGATGTGTATGGTGTTGAAAACAGTGTTGGAAAGTGAGATGAGGAAAGAGTGGGATGACTTCTTTTAATTTGGGGAACCCCTCGGGGGAAATCGAGCCCGTGAACACACAATTACGACAGTCATCAGTGAAGCGCGCATGTGAGGAAGTGGGGCGGTGAGCGTTAAAAAAAAGAAGTGTCGGGATGGAGAAGGAGGAAATGATTTGAAGTATTATTATCTAAACTCTCTGCCGCCCCCCTCCCCCACAGATAATCGCTCACCCACGCCACGTGCGGATGCGCGCCGGGCGCTGTGTGTTTCATTTCAGAAATGATGAATGCAACTAATGCACATGTAATCTATTACAATTAAATGACAGTAGGGTGGGGGGAAGGGCAAGCCCATCAGCGCCGGCCAATTATCATCTTATTATGAGTGTTAAGTGGCCTCATATTAGGGTCAGTGCCCCTCATTTTAAAGGAAAAATAATTGTTAACCTTTGTAATAATGATGCAGAGAAACTATTTAACACACCCCAGAGGGATTTCACATCTGATGGCTCGGATGAAGTCACAATGTTAGCCGATAGTTCAGAGGCTTCATCATAAAACATCTGTAAACATCTGTGAAAGGTGCCGGAAACCTGGGTGGTGTCGTATGCAGCGACTTTAAACAAGCAAGTGCACAGCTGAGGGTTATTTTTTCTAATAACAGCTAATGCTAAAGTGCAATAATCAATCCAAATATTTGCTGTCTGCTCTTTCAAAATGCAGGAACTTTGGGATACAGCTCTCTGAAAAATAACAATCAATTACATAAAACAGGAACACAGAATGACTGTTTTGTGCAGCGAAATGCAAAATATTTTCATTTTCCACGACTAATCGAGCAGAAAATTCGGTTTATCTTTTAAGCCTGTTTATCTTGCACACGGCTGATGTGTAGCCTGAGTTTTGAGCGTGGTTAGAAATGGTAGATTACAGGAAAACAACAAATACAATCGAAAAAGATGAAGATCTTTGAGGAGCTTTGCTGTTTTTAACCAAGCAGAAGACATTTAGCTATTTAGTATTTTATTCATGAAGCATGATTTGTTATCTTGGATATATTAAAAACACAAATTTGAGGCAATGTGAATAAATTTCCTTTTTTAACAAATGAAAATGGTGGGATCTTCAAAAGTCTGGAAATAAGAACAAGATTTTTTATTTTTTTACTATGCAATTGCCTGTACAACTAAATGTTAAGGCCAGATGTGGGGTCAAAAATACAAAAATCTTACTTCTCACAACTGGAAAACACACTTGGAGAGCTCAGACCATCAAGCACCTCATTTTCCCATTTCTTGTGACACACCTGTGGAACAGTATACATAGGCAATAATGATACAAGGTTACTTCACATAGGAAGCTCTCGATTTACCGGTCGATCTTCGTTCCTACCCTCACCTATGGTCATGAGCTTTGGGTAATGACCGAAAGAACAAGATCACGGGTACAAGCGGCTGAAATGAGCTTCCTCCGTAGGGTGGCTGGGCTCTCCCCTAGAGATAGGGTGAGAAGCTCTGCCATCCGGGAGGAGCTCGGAGTAGAGTCGCTGCTCCTCCGCGTTGAGAGGAGCCAGATGGGGTGGCTTGGGCATCTAGTCAGGATGCCCCCTGGACGCCTCCCTGGTGAGGTGTTCAGGGCATGTCCCTCCGGTAGGAGACCCCCGGGGAGACCCAGGACACGTTGGAGAGACTATGTCTCTCGACTGGCCTGGGAACGCCTGGGGATCCCTCCGGATGAGCTGGAGGAGGTAGCTGGGGAGAGGGAAGTCTGGGCTTCTCTCCTTAGGCTGCTGCCCCCGCGACCCGACCCCGGATAAGCGGTAGAGAATGGATGGATGGATGGATGGAGGATGCTTTGGAAGGTCACTTAGATCGGAGCCATTACCAACATTTAAAGAGCTCTTCCTTGGTCCATTTTTGACATTTTAAATTATATTATGTTTTGAGGTATTTTCCTACCAAAATAAATGCCAGTTGTCACATCACTTCTATACATACAGTTACATTATATTATCGATAAACCATAGTAAATCAGCTTTACTTGTTGCTCAGATTCTGTATTGATCAAAATTGCCATCGAATATAAATTATTTGCGCTTAATTATATTCGATATCATAGAGATGGAAAAATAAGTTTCAGAATTCTTTTAAAGAAAATCATATATTTGACTAAAGGCAAGGGCAATATTCCTGTAGGAAATCAGAGCTTTATCAGCACCTTTCTATCTGATTTCCTTTGAAAACGCAATGTAAGAGGTAAAAACAGAAAAATCTATATGCCTATATTGTGTATAGGGTTGCACTTCACCTCTCTAGTCAATGCAAGGAGACAGTACACTCAGTAAAGTGAGTTTTTCAATAACTTTTCTTTTGAGTCAGGTAAAACTAAATCCACTTAACTTGTAGATAACGGTCAATCTTATATGAATGCTTCTGCTAAGTCAACCTGGGGTATATGATTTTGGAAAATTGCTGTTTGCAAATAACTTTCAATTCCTTTTGCAGCGTAAATCAAGTTTTTCTGGGAATTCTCTTCGCGCTATATTGCATCTGGCTGAGTGGCCTTTTATTGTGTGGGCTCTCAGGTGGGCTGTTATAAGGGGAGGCTGGACCCTAGAGTCGCGTGTCGCCTCCGGCTTATATTGAGATAGACAGTGAAGTGACGACGACGACCCCCCCCCACCCCCCCCTCCCCCAATAGCCTCTCCCCCTCGCTCAGCGAATCCTCTAAGTGTGTTACCTGTCTAGGAAGCTGGCTTAGATAGAATGAAACACTCACTTGTCACTTTTATTAACCCTCTTAAACCCCATTTTTCCTCCGACAACCCCCACCTGCCCCAACCAAACCCCACAACCTCATATCACACTAACCCTACCCAACAAAATCCCCATCTTTCTTTTCTTTTTCCCCCACATTAACCTGCAATTCTCCCTATCACAGCCCCCGAAGCCAAAATCGTCTCCGTTTTGCATAATGCTCCATTTAAACTGATAGTTGTGACATGGACGGGAGGGAGAGAAATGGATAGAATGAAAAAGTGATGAAGCTTTGTCCTCTCTGTCTCACCCTCTGTCCCTCTCTCTTTGCGGCTCACTGTGACCCCTGGTGGCAGTTATTATCCACAAGGTCACACTCGGTCCCTTGTCCCATGAGTAGGACACAACCTTTTCCTAATGTAGTCCTCCACGATGCCCGCTCCCATGAAGACATACACTCGCTGCAGTGCACACACGTGCACACCTATGCACACACAATACACATACATACCCTGCCCATCCATATGGAATGCATTGTGGTGATGTAAAGCAGTAAGTCTATTATGTGGTCATTGGGAGACTGATTCATGACTAAAGGCATCACGCTCGTGTCTCAGGCTAGTGTTTCATTTTTATTGGACACTTTGAGGTTATTTCAATGTGGACAAGTAAGGAATATTAAAATACAGTGCACTAATAAGAAAAACAGCTGTATTTTCCTTTTCAGGGGTTAAAGTTCACTCATTTTGAATGTGTGTGTAAATATACTATACTATACTCAAAATTATGGATGAAATATGTAGCCCCGTAAAACTTTTTACTGTAATTGTTATATGTCAAGTACAAGATACACGTTGCTTTCAGTTATTCAGATTTAATTCACTACTTTCTTCAAGGATATCATATTTTCTCCATGTTTGCTCCATATTTGCCTGTTGTGTTGTTATTTTGTTTGTTCCAGATAAACAAATCACACTCAATAAATTGCACAACAAATAAAAACTCATCAATGCGAGTGGCTTTTTATTTAAAAAAAAAAAAGTAACAAGGTTCAATAAACACTCCAGTTCAAGAAAAGACTCATATTTTAAGGAAACACCAAATATCTGCCCAGATTGTGCTCTGATTGTTTCTGCAATAACGATTTTCTTTAACCTGATGTATACAAACACTATACAAATATACTTAAATACCCTAAACATACATGTAAAGATTGTGTCCTAAACATCATCTGCACTTACTTACCTACTGATGAATTGTACTTCTGTCAAGTATTTTCACTCGCTCTTGTGTGTCCTTGATCTAAAATGTCACACACTGTACACATCTTGTATAGGAGTCATAAATGTTAACGTAAACATTAAGAAGTTGCTAGATATAAAAGAGGTTCACAGGAGTGCAGAATTTTAATTTGTCCAAAGCACAAATTAATTTGTCCAAAGCAATAGTCCAAAAAGTCCAAAGAGCGTTTTTAAGGCTGTCCAACAGAAAACAATGACATCAACCTAATCTGTCGACATCTTCATCCATCTTTCCTTGTGTAACACATTCTTCAATATTCCAACTGAGAAGTGGGCAGAGACACAACCTCATGAATTCAAATGGGCCTTGAATGCCAATGGTTTCAGTCTTTCCTGCTGCTACCAATTTATATTTTCCATATGGGTCCTTAAACGGCAAATAGAAGCCAGTCCCTGCCCTTCTACCCCTCCCAGCCTCCCCCCTGGGGACAAAGGCGGTCAAAAGTCAAGGAAATTTCTTATTCCTCTGCACAGCACACCAAGGGCACCTAAATACAAACCAAACACATCCCACAATGCCTCACTGTTGGCAAACTTTGGTTTCCTCCCTCAGAGATCTGCTAGTATTCTAAATGGTAATTATTACTCTCACACACACACACACACACACACACACACACCCTAATGCTGGCTTGTATACACACTACCTGGACTGTACAAATGAAATGCAAAAGACAAAGAAGAAAAGGGAGGAGTTCAGGGAAGATGAAGAATGGTAAGACAAAAAGGACAGAGAGCAAATCAGAAAAAAAGGGAAGATGGAGAAAAAAGTGGTGAGTATGTAAATGCGGAGTCAAAGAGTTCAGGAGGAGAGTGGAGGTATAATGTGCTGAGCCGACCCGGGGGCCGCCGGGCTGAGTGTCCAGGGGCCGGTGGGGGACGATGGCCACCTCTCAGTGGTTATCATTATGTTGAGGGGGAGGTGTTCTCCATCTTTCTCTCTAACACTCTCCTCTTTCTAGCTCAGACTCCATTTCTGTCCCAGGGCAAAGGTGAGGTGGCCCGGGGTGCGCGGTGAGGTGAAGGGTAATGGGGGGCTGGCTCTGGGTCAGCGGCTGTCCTTAGCGAAGCTGCTTGACCTGCTCACCTATAACTTGAAGTTTTATTCCCCAAGTTTTTGTCTTTTTTTTCCACGCCTGCGACTGAGTTGGGGGAGAGGAAGGGTATGAAATCTTGGTCGAACAATATTTGAAGTTTTGGGAACTTAAGAAATTGTGATTATGTTTGAGGGTCCGACTCTGGGGTTTTAAGAAGCACCTAGAGGCAACCTTGATTATAACAGATGGTAATTATAAATATATAGTGGAACTGAATGGAATTAAATGACAACACCCTATGGCTTAAAACAGACACGACTACAGGTTAGATGGTGCAGTACATAAAAAAGACCCCATAGCTAAAGATTTATCCTGGAACCTGAAACTATCTATTTGTTAATGCAAAGCTGAACCATTATAGCACTAGCATACAATATACTCTGCTGGGTTCTATCAAAGGGTTCCAGACGTGAGATTTAATTGATTTTGATAACTATTTCAATTTTAAAGATTTTATAAAGAAAATAATAACAAAAATAAAAAGAGACAAAGACAGGAGTTCAAGTGGGAGTTGGGAAGGCAGAAGGACATGGAGATCAAACACTTGCAGCGCCCCCTCCCTGAACACACAAGCCACTTTCCCTCAGAATAGAAATCATCTTGATTGATAAAACCTCAGCACCACAATAGATGTTTTGGGGTTTTTTTTCACAAAGACAACACCATTGGTGCAGAGGATAGCCCCGGGGTCCTCTCATTGTCAACACCGCCCTCTTTATCAATGCAATTACAGCACAAACAGACTCATCATTGGACTAACTGTCCTCTCCTATTGCCTCTATTTCCACATGCAACCTAATTAGTCCTAAAGAGAGAAAAGCCGACAACCAGAGGGGAGGCGAGAGGGAGAGAGAAAAGCCGGCAATCATATCCATTTGTGTGGGTTTTGGAACAGCTCCTCTGCACGTGGATGAATTTGTCCATTCTCTTTTCCCTTTCTTTTTGTTGTTGTTGTTGTCCTCTTGCTCTATCCCTCTTTTTATTCTGGAGAAAGCCTTCAAAGAAGCGATTGTGCGGGGCAGCTGAAGTGGCCAGAGCAACACAACAAACATAGCCGGCACTAATCAGGGCCCCGGCTAATGTAAACAATGTCATTTTTTTTGCCCTTAATGAGCCAATTTTCCGCAGATACGAGAGGGCTAACAATTGGGGCAGCGCCTTTGATGTGATTCATCTGAAGGTTTGTTTGTGATCACTTGGCACTTTTTGTTCAATCCCCGTGCCCAGCTGCTTTCATCTAACCCTGAAAAGGAAGAACTGCATCTCACTTGGGTACTGAGAGGGAGGGGATTAAAATAATAATTTTCATTTTCCTTTTGTGTTAAATAGACACCCACCCTCCCCTTAGGAAAAAAAATAGACCCAATCAGCTGACCACCCCCTCCTTTTTTGCCCCCCCCCCCTGCCTTCAGCCTCACACAGACACACACTTGTGAGAACACAGATTCACGGAGCAAAGCGGCATCATCCGTGAAGGATAAAACAAGGGAAAAAGGAAAAACAATGAGCATCATGCAGGGTGTCTGTCGTGATCAAATATTGAACTCATTAAAAGGCGCCCCAGTGTGTCAACGGTGGACACTGACAGAGCTTCATTAACATGATGCTGACAAAAGGTGAGGAAGACCAAAGAGGCAGCCGGCAGCCAGGTGTGTGTGCCACGGTGCCTTTCAAGAGAGCACTGTGTAGTCAGACACAGCTCGGTCCATCAAATCAGATACTAGCTGGGAACAATCTGGCTCTGCTGAGAAAGAGATTTTTTTTTTTTAAATGTCAAGTTGGATACATACTTTCAGCACGCAGTAAATTCTGACCCTCAATCACAGGCGAGTCAAACTATCCTTGCAATTTGAGTTACAGGCAACTACCAGATAAGAAGGAAAGCCTACGAGTCTTGGTAAGAAGACCAAAGCATGTCCAAGGCTGATTACCATAATAAAGTCAACTCCTCAAAGTTCTGCTAAGGGTTAGACGGCACACAAATGCCAAAAAGGAAAAAGAGAAAGAAGGCAGTATTGATGTAATGAAGGTAGTCAAAGGTAGTAACCACAGGCAATTCATCGCCCCATGTCCAGGCCAATTCCAATCAATCACCAGAGCTGAAGTGAAGCCAACTGCAGGCTAGCCAGTCAGCAAAGCCCCCACCCCATTACATCCAAATATATCTAAATACACACACATTACACACGCACCTCTGCTTGCCTCTCTGGCCATGAGTCAGGGGCCCTCTGGGGCCAGGCACAGAGCGCACCTGCTGGGCCCTGCAGTTACCAGCTGTCAGCTCCACGTGTTGTGTACTGTGTGTGTGTGTGTGTGTGTGCGTGTGTGTATGTGTGTGCGCAAGAGAGAGAAAGAGAGAGTGTAAGGGATTGCTACAAAGTTAGACACATTAGTTCCATGATGAACACAAAGGACAAGAAGAAAAGAGGGACCTTCAAGGACATCAGTTCACAACTTAAAATATAGAGGAATACAGTTACGTACCTGCAAAGATTATACGGAATAAAATCAAACATGGTAGTTCTGTGCATTATCTAAAACGTGTGTAAAGATTGTGTAAATTAGGTCTGATCATGTCAGTTTCTGAGTTCAAGCCTGGTCACAGCATATGATTGTATACACAGATCTGTGTAGGAAACACACATTATATCTGTCAGAAATGTTAGTTGGCCTCTACATTTGCTGCTGGGCAGAAGAGCAGAACTGGATCCAGGTCTTTAATGGGTGTTAAAGTCAAAGGAATAAACTGGAAAGTAACCTCGCATGCTTTTGCCCTGCCTGAAACCAGACAAAACTCACACAGACATGAAGAGGATCCTCTTTCCCTCTAGCTTTCATGTACTGCATCCTGCCATGAATTTCTCAGCATTCTGTGTCTTGGTCTAAAGCATCTGCTGCTCCTAAAGAGTAAACACACACTCCCCAAGATGTTGTGTCCATTGCAGTGCCAGTCATGTTCAAAATTCTTCTTTTTTTTAATTAATGATGTTTGACAAGAATTGCTATATTTAAGGATCACGTATTTGGTCAAGTTTGATGTCCATGTTACTGAATATGAATAGAATTATTTACCTAAATAAGCAATTCAAAGGAGTCACTTATGAGTCCTCACTCTGATGAGGAAAGGTTTGTGGAATAACACACAAAACGATTCCCATGTTCAGTGTTTACCTGTAGGGCATGACCTTAATCCTGAGCTCACACCTCTGAAAGGGACAAAGAGATAGGAAACCGTGCTCAGGCAACAATGAATAACATGTCTGTTTTGGGGGCAGAAAAATCAATAATGTGTTGTGATGTGAAACTGATTCCCCACTGGATTTTCGCAGTGCTCTGTGCAAGCCCATTCTCTCTGTGGCCCTGAGGTAAATGGTGTACTTTGTTACAGTGTGTAGCTGTAAGCCTTGGAGACCCATACAGCGATTAAGCTATAGTAGAGCACATTAGCCCAGGCCGTGTCATGGCAGGCTTAAACAAGCTTGGCATGGAAGAGGAAAAGATGAAGAGAGGGACACACGGGGGAAGAGGTATACCGAATGGGTGAGAGGAGAACATGCAGGGAAAGAGGAGGAGAAGGAGGAAGGGAAAATGTGCAGTGGGTGTCCCGCGTGCACTATCATGGGGGACTCATCCAAATATGTCTCCAAGAAAGAAAAAGAGAAAGCAAATCGACACACAATCTTGTGTTCGTTCTGAAGGCAGAGAGAAAGACTACCTATAGAGCAGAAGTTATGAAGAGAAAACTTAGATTAGTCACAAAGTCAAGTGCCAAAATGAGAACAACTTATAGACTATTACAACTCATCAACGCTGCGAGAAACCTTAGAAATTAACCCTAGCCCTCATTTTATCCTTTTTATTCCATAAAGTGGTACCTCCATCACTTATGGTGCCCTACAGTGGTGTAGACTGGCGCGAGGCACCAAGCAAAGTGGGTTGACGCAAGTATTCAGAGCGGTGAGGGGGAAACGTGTGGACAGTAATGAAAGCAAAGACAGAAGGGAGTTGATAGCAGTAATTCTTTTTCAATCTCTGACCATCTTCTGAAACCCCTCCGAGCCCCTCTCCTCTTGTTACGGCCCCCTCTTTGCCCCCATCGCCCACCTCTCCCATCCATTCCTCCCTCTTGTGCACGTTACCCCTCCTCACACTCTCTTCTCTCTCCTCCTGCTCTGCCCACCTCTCCATCGCACCCCTCCCCTCCCCTCCCCCCTGTCTCTCCAGGAGGCAGTTGTCAATCAAGAGCATCTCCCACAATCCCTCTGGAGCTCATTGTGCCTGCGGTCGCTGGCGGAGGCAGGCGTTGTGAGGCGGCGGAGAGCCGCAGATGGAGGGAGCGCTGTCAATCATTGTCACTAATTATTAATTTCTGTCACTCAGGCCCCCGTGGCAGCCACGTAGCTGAGGCCTCTCGCTCTCTTTAGCGTTCCTCCTCACCTTCTCCACCCGCCTCCTCTCCTTTGCCATTCAGTACATCAGTCTCCATTCCTCTGTCCCCCCAATCGGTACCCCCTCGACCTCCCTCCTACCCCCCTTGATAAGTCCCTGGTTTTCCATTGCCTTTCTCTTCTTCATTCACATGGCTTGTTGTTTCCATCTCTCCTCCCAATCTTCTCTCTCCCTCCTCGTTCTCTGGCTTTTTCTCTCAATACTCCCACGGTGAGTTGATTTTGTATGTCACCCTGGCCGCAAAAAGTTCAAGCTTTCATTATGTGGTGCACGTGCACTCAGAAGTGCCCCCTCTCCACTCCCATCCCCAGGTCAGTCCCCTTGACTCTCTGCTCCTTCTTAATTGTATTCTGCCCTGCACCCACCTCAGCCTTTCGTTTTTCCCATCTGACCCCCTCCAACACATCATATCCAACTCTTCTAATTCCTCAAGAATCCCAAAGCGACATTAAAAGATCTGCTTGGCTTTTAGATTTTTTTTTTTGTCAGACTTTGCAGGTCTTGGCAGAGGTTCTGATTTGATTCGGTGAACTCTGTGTTTTCAATTTGCACAGCAGTGCTTTCACCTGTGATGTCACTGTGATGGCGGCTAATGAGGGAGGCCTGACCTGCAGGTAGTTGAGGCTGAGGACGATGTTGCTCCGCTCTGCTGTGGGTTATGATCTGCTTCCAACCTCACCTCATTACCAGAGGTGGTGGACTGGAGGCAAAGTACAGGGGGTGAAAGAGAGAATGTATGTATGCATGTATGTATGTATGTATGTGGGACTTTAATCTTTCCTCAATAATTGCATACTGCATGTACAAATATAGACTGACATGCACCAATACACTGATTTTAAAGTTTAAATATCCCCAGTGACTCAGCTGCTCCCGAGAGGAATACATGAATAAGAGTCTTGGAAGCATCAAAATCAGTGGACAACTATGATACAGGGGTGGATCTAGTCAAAATTAGGTTTCAAAATAACCTCTTGTAACTAATGACATTAAATACTGTAGTATTTAGTTCAAGGTATGTAGTTCAAGGTCAGCTCAGCACAGTTTTCCACTTTTCTCCTGAATGCAGCATACTCCACTACCTGTAGCTCAGGTGTTACAAAGGTTGCTGGTTCCTGCATTCCACAGGGAGTCTGTACCATCTGAAACATTTCTGCTACAATACTTGTTGAAATTACGGGTGAAAGGACATAAAAAGCACCAATACCTCTGGCTATGTCAGGCATGTTTGAAAGTGCCACTGAGCAGGCTTCAGTGCTCAAACAGAATCATTCCAAATCTCTGTTCTTGGTACCATAATTAGAAGGTGGTAGATGAAATCCATATCATTGTTCCAACCTAAAACTTCATTTAGCATTCGGTGTTAATGCAGCAAGCACACCAAATAGGTAGTGGCTAGCATTCTGTTCTCAAATCTTAGCTTTCCTACACTCGACTACAGGAAACTTTTTTAAGAAATCAACCAAACACACATAAATCTTCCTTCCAAAATGTTCAAAAAAATAAGCGTATTAGACACTCAGAGTCGGTGCACCCCAATGGAAACGCAAACATCTCTCATGTTCCCTCTAAGATTACTATTCATGACAGACCTGTGCTGCTCTAATGAGAGGCCATGGAAGAGGCCATCTGGACACCACTGATACTTCACCTCCCACCTCCCTCCCATCACTCCATCCATACCTCTCTCTATCCATTCATTCAGTTACGCCCACACATACGCGCCGATCCCTGTGCCCCCACAACCTCCTGCATGCTCCACAGCCCTACTCTGCATACAGCCATTAGCGCCTCTCTACTCCTAACCTTCTGTCTCTCTGCACCCCTCCTTCCACCTCCCCCCGTGCCTGTCTGACTTTTTCCCCCCATCTCCACCTTTCATGCCGCTCTCTTTACCCCAGCACCTGTCACTTTTCCCTGTCTTCCCATCTCTGTTGTCTTTTTCACCATTCTATTACTCAATCTCCTCTTTATCTCCTTTTACCTGTCACCGTCTTTCTCTTGCCATCTGATTGTCTCTTTACTCCAGTTATCTATCCATTCCTCTCTTCTGTCGCCACACTCCTTTCTTGTGTGTGTGTGTGTGTGTGTGTGTGTGTGTGTGTGTGTGTGTGTGTGTGTGTGTGTGTGTGTGTGTGTGTGTGTGTGTCTGTTCGTGTGCCAGAATTCAGCACCTCAGTGGAGATAGAGTTTATTGGGGTAATGCATTTATCACTGCTGCGAGCACAGGCCTCACCTCAGTCTTTGAGCTACTGAGTAATGAAAATAGGATCACTTCTGACAACACACACAAACTCACAGAAATGCACCCCAGCGCACACACACACACACACACACACACACACACACACACAGTAATTGTGCTGGTGCTACAAAAACCTATGCTGCTGATGTTCACCCTCTCGGTTCCTTTCCTCCTGTACATTCACTTAATTGTTTACTAATCATGAACCAATTTGGCCATTACTTAAATAGATCTGCCAACACAAATCTTTGAATATTCTCTGCAAAATTGCCAGATAGATGGAATCATGGTACATTGAGGATTTTACATTGTGAAAAACACCACAAAACCAGCAACACACGAGGGTAAATGTGAGCACTCTGATGCTACATGCATAAACTGTGGAATAAGGCTCTGCTTAAAGCAAAAACATAACAATAACAGTAAATCCTACTATAGGATATGGCTTTAATTACACCTGAGATAAATGAACACAAGCTGTCAATTATCCCTAACAAATAGAACCAAATAGAATCACATTACCTAAATTGGTAGGGGAAAAAAGGCTGCAGAACTCTAGAAAGAGTTGAATCTATGAGGCTCTTTTATGCTAAACACTACTTAAACATCGTTAGCTTATGTAAAACTGGGCTGAAAATATTCCTTTAAAAGACTAATGAGCAAACTAAAGAAACAATTTAGAGTATTTTATAAGTGAAATAAAAATAACATTAAAGGATCTGTTTGAGACCTGTAACTGGTGCAAACTGTTTTGTTTATTGTGGTGTTGCATCCCATGAATGTTGAATTGGACTGGGATGTGGGGAGTTTGGAGGTCAGGTTCATGCCTTTGGGCTCTCTGCCATGTTCCTTGAGTCATTGCTGAATAGTTTTTGTGTTTTGGGAGGGCAAACTTCTGGAGGAGAACCCACTATTGAGCACAGCACTGCCTTCAAGGGCTTTATTAGGTCTGCATTAATATTAATATTTAATTCAGGTGAGTTTCCAAGCAGAATAAAGCATTGAACCACACTAATCCTTGCCATGTTGCAAATGTAGTAGCGAATCAATGTAGCTTTACCAGTATTCTGTAGCTCACACTACAACTTTTTGACTTGGGGAAATATAAATAAAGATGCCCCTTACAGCCCTCGTATATTGATTCAATTGTGCTAATCAAAGTGTGAATTCAATAAAAGATAATCAATAAATAACTATGTAACAATAACAACATGGCACGCATGTAAAAACACAGATCCGTTAAGGACCGTTGTGTCTGATTATCAGATTAGAGCTCAGACAGACGGACAGACAGATGACTATTAATATCCAGCAGAATTTTTAAAAAAGGTAATATGTTCAACTATTGTAGCCATGAGTTTAAACGGAGGGGAAAATAACAAAAAAAACCAGGTAAGGATCAAATGTTAATGGCCAGGGGTGTCTGTCTAATCCCATTTGGTCTGACAGTGTCAGGAGGGTAGAGGAGGTCTTCACCAGTTTAAAACGATACCATCACTGACGGTATTCCGACTCGGCTCTGATTGGCCTTGACAGAACAAAACATTGCCGCAGCGAACGCGTCGAGTACCTCCCACCGCATCCAACTGGAGAGGACAAGGTCAGATCGGCGGCAACGGAAAGTTTCATCTTCAAAAACAAACTTCTCGTCAGGCTGCACATTTAAACTGTGCGGCGCGGCTGAGGAGGGCATTGCTTATACGCCAAGTGGTGCGTGGAGAGCCCAAGTCAAAGGACTGCTGACTAATATGCCGAAATGGCTGCGAATACTCTGTGGTTCTGCAGATGGCAGGGCTATTTGTTATTCATATGGCCCTCGAGGTGCGTCTACGAGATTTGCGTAGAAGAGTGTGTCTGTGTGTAGATGTCTGTGTGTCTTGTGCTTCACCCACAGTGCTGAGGATGCTATTAATGCTCGCTCCTGATCGCCCTTCCACATTTAAATAACAATAGTGCAGTCGCAGAGAGCACTGGTGTGGATCCAACCTGCAAA
This sequence comes from Takifugu rubripes, assembly GCF_901000725.2. NCBI lineage: Eukaryota > Metazoa > Chordata > Actinopteri > Tetraodontiformes > Tetraodontidae > Takifugu > Takifugu rubripes. The sequence goes on along the minus strand of NC_042291.1, from coordinate 1,422,242 downwards.
ACACCCAAGAGCTGCAGGCCATGCTCCTGCTGTGTGCATTGACGTATGGCTGTGCGCACACGTAGGTCCGGGTATGCTCAAACATCCACACGGATATACAGTAGGTGCCTTAAAATAGCAGTAATATGAAAAGGGATGCGACAAGACAAGGAAGCCGAACACAGTTCTGTCTAAAATGCACATCATCGCTGCATTCTGCAGACAGATTGCATAATGAGAAAGTGTGGGTCCAGGGAATGGGGCGGCCATTAGCATGCACTGGTGGCCTCGGATCCCCACAGATGAGCTGCCTGTCTTTTAAATTGAGTATAGTGCTGGGCCAGAGGTGGATAGAGTATTGACTGTAGGGTTTCAATCTTGCTGGGGCTTTTTTAACCTCAGAAAAATAAAATCATTTTGGCTCTTATTGAGAAACAGATTCATTAAACCTTTACCTTGCATGCATAAACTGGGAGTGTATTATGCAGTGTCAAGAGATCTTTTAGTCAGCTACGGCTCCAAAACCATTTGGAAGACTAACAAACTCACTGACAGCAACATCACCCACTACACCTACACAGAATCACTGTGATAAGGAAGAACAATATTATGGTTTGTGGACTACAAAACTACAATAAATAAATCAAAATAGGCATTCCCAATGTCAACATGATGCAAAGAATAGTGTATATCTAGGCTGTCTGGTAGTGTCTGGTACTCTAGTGTAATGCACAATACACATCAGTCAGTACTCATTAAGTTAGTGCAATTGTTACTTCCAGGCTGGACTATTGTAATTCTTTATTATCAGGGTGTCCAAACTCCTCTTTAAGAAGCCTCCAGCTGATCCAAAATGCTGCAGCCAGAGTTCTGACAGGTATTGACAAAAGAGATCACATAACAACTGTACTGGCGTCTCTTCATTGGCTGCCCGTTAAATTTAGAATAATTTTTATAAAACCCTTCTTTTGATCTACAAGGTCCTCAGAGGCCTAGCTCCATCCTACCTGGAGGAGCTAGTGACACCTTACCAGCCCAATAGACCGCTCCGCTCTCAGAATGCTGGTCTACTTGTGGTTCCCAGAGTCTCTAGGAGTAGAATGGGGGGCCAAGCATTTAGCTACCAGGTCCCCCTGCTATGGAACCAGCTCCCTGTCCAGGTACGGGAGGCTGACTCAATCTCTACTTTTAAAATTAGGCTTAAAACCTACCTCTTTGAAAAAGCTTATTGTTACTAATTCTGTAGTTCCAGTTACTATCATAGACAGACAAATTATCATACTTAGGGGGTTGTCTAATCTTTAGGTTAACATCTTAGCTATGCTGTTATAGGCCAAGGCTGCCGGGGTCCGGAAACATGATCACCTGACAGGCCTCTGTCACCCCACTGGGTCATGGTTTCCTCTCCTCTCCTCTCCTCTCCTCTCCTCTCCTCTCCTCTCCTCTCCTCTCCTCTCCTCTCCTCTCCTCTCCTCTCCTCTCCTCTCCTCTCCTCTCCTCTCCTCTCCTCTCCTCTCCTCTCCTCTCCTCTCCTCTCCTCTCCTCTCTTCTCCTCTCTCTCTACCCAGCCGGCCATCAGCAGGAGGGTCCCCCTACATGGGTCAGGCCCTGGGATTCTGGAAAGCAAACAATTTTGATTGTAAAAGACACTATATAAATAAAGATTGATTTGATTTGATTTGACTAAAAACCGATGCAATCAACACAAGCACAGATTGATACTTACCTGAAAGCAGCTTATTTATCTGCTTGTTATCATTATTTACAGCTGCTCATTTAGAACAATGGTGCAAACGTGCTAATAATTCTCTGATCAATGCTGCCTGCTTGAACCGCTCTCAAATATTCGTCCGTCCGCCACACTGCCAAACTTACTGAAAAGGTTTGTTGTCGTGGAATTTAGAGGCAGCGGGAATGCACATTCTCACCGACAGTTGACAGACTTCGGCTGTCAGGAACCGCGTTTAGAAAACTTACACCTTTATCCCTGCCTTCATCTTTGGGGTTTTTTCCTCCGCAGGTGTGGCAGAATGTGATACCTGACTGTCTCTGGAGAACATACAAGACAGAGGAGGGGAAGCAGAAAAACTAGAGAGGTAGAGCGAAAGGATGCAGCTGGTGTCAATAGTTGTGAGAGTTTTAGCGGGGTGGAAAAAAGACAGAGACAAAAAGTGTGAGAGGCTGAGTCTAATAAGAACCCAGAGACAGCGAGCTGGCGTCGTGTGGCGCCATTTGAATACAGGGCAGCAGCAGCTGGAGTCTGTGTCGAACAGCTCTGTACTTCACACGGCATCACCATCAGGAGAGCGCGGTGCTGCTAGAACTCTGCTGGAGTCTTACACTGTTTCACACTTCCCACCGACCAGCCCGTGTGTGTCTGCGTGTGTGTGAGTGTGTGTTGAGAGAGAGAGAGAGAGATCCGTGGCTCTCATTACTCAGCCACTGTAATATGCTCGCCTTTCTAGTTTACCATATTGTGGCGGCTGTTCCCACCGCCTCACCTCTGTTCTGAATGCATTAGCACACATCGCATCTTCAATCTGGACCTCTGAGCACCGGCTCCTGAGAACTCCAATATTATGGATCCATCAAAGTGTGCGTCAAACAAGCTATACTGTGGGATATACAGCGCATCCGTTGGCCCGAGGATGAAGAATAAATCGATCATTTAAATACTGTTTTGTTTTTTTTAAATTCAGGAGTAAATTCACAAGAAAATACTATAAAAAATTTACTCAGCAATTAGGAATCAAATTACTTTATCGAAGAAAAACACAAGCGAAAGGCAATCACTGGCATGGACACACTTTTATAATCTTATTTGTCATTGTCACTGTGAACCGGGGGAGATTAGTGCTTTTTTTATTTCTGTGTATTGTATAATTGATTTTTGCTAACGCTCTAATAACCATGAAGTCATTTCCAGGTAAATTTAACCAACCATTACATTTCATGGCTCCATAAACAATTAATTTACTGGCAACGTCAAACCAAAAGCCACATTTGTGTGTTAGAGGTTAATCCCAAGTTCAGGATACCCCAAACTTGTGTGTTGGACTTTAAATTTGTTTGCACCATGCCTACTGTCACTTTTGTGTGAGATTTTACTAATTTTATTTCCTTTTATGGACACAGAAAACAATGATTTGTCTGTATGATTAGCATCTCGCTACGAAGGACATGCATGAATATATAGTATATGACTAATTACTTCAGTGTTCGGCAAGTGGGATTTTGTGGCATCTAGTGTTAATAATACATGACTGGGAGGTTAAGAAGAAGGTTAAGGTTAAGAATTTAAGTTAAATTTAAGTTTAAGGGCCCTGTGGTTCATCTCTGATCTGGTTCTCCTTCCTTGGGATGTTCCATGGCACTTCCCTGAACCATCTTTGCAGTCCGCGCTAGTTTGTCTGCTTCATCCCTGAAATTCTCAGAGGCCTTTTTGCCCGTTATTACCCCCCACAAGTCTGCTGAGTTCAACACCAAAGATCCCGTTTATTGTTTTAATAGCGTCTGCTTCAGTATTCTTTCCACTGCTGCAGCTTCCTTTAGGAAAAATAAATCCAGACAAATGGAAGTCACATGGTTTACAAACATGCCCGGACTGTAAAAGTAGCTCTTTAAAAAACAAAACAACCCTGGATCATGAACAAATTGATAAAAGAGGAGAGTATAAACATAATAGCAAGTGCTCGCCTCTGAATAATACTAAAATCGCATCTGAGATGATGGTAAAATGGGGAGAACACGCAAACTCTAGGAAGAAAGAGTCCCATTCTCTGCTACTTCTGTCATGCGAGGGCCGATTATCAATTGGGATTTAACGCCAAACTTTAGCCTCTCACAGGAAAGTGCAGCAGGAACCACGCGGGCGACGACAACGACGCAAGTGTTTGGTCTTTGCTCTAACACTAATGAGCAAGTGTTAGACAGAAAGTAGCCTGATTAGTCTGGCAGCATCAGTGTCAGACACTCAGCGGGGCTTCCACCACTCAGTGTGTGTGTGTGTGTGTGCGCGTGTGTGCGCCAGATTTGCCTCTATTTTATTTCTTGCCTTCTCTCTTTCTTTAACTTTCTTCTCGTTCTGTTGGCTCCACAGAAAACTCCAACCTTGTATTCATTCATTCTAAATGACTGCAGAGCCTGACAATCCACCGTCCGCAGCCGCCGCCACAGTCAATAACGCTGTCCCGTCTCGCTGCGCCACACTGGCTAAAGCTCACAGTTTTTATTGCCCCCCCACCCCAAAAAAAACCTGCTGCTTATCAGCCCTTCTTTGCCAATCCTCCATATCCCCCCACCTACCTTCAAAAGTCTACCATGAAATGTTTCGGGTTTCTCCAAATGACCAGAACATCCCAGAGTGGGACGGAAGCCGCATATTTTTAAGGCCAAGAGCGGCGCTCGCTGAAATTTGGGCCCGAAATTTGCCCCCCCACCCCCTTGTGAGCAAGCGATGGGTGACTGATCTGGCTGTCTTCCAGTAACAAGGCCGGGTCGTGCGGGCCGTGGCCACATACACGCTTGACGTGCACACGTGCATATGTGTGCACGGTTTGCAGAGGAGCTCAGACAAGTGTTACCAGGAAATTGCCGTTTGTGCGATAATCCACTTCTGCTGCATCTTGTTTCATTAACTTCAGTGTCACACAGGCCTTTCTCATGTCTCTCACACACAAACACACGCACACACACGAGCACATGTCTGACAGTGTCAGGGCCTACGTTGTCCAGTTGCTCTGAATCTGCATGAGGCTGGGATAATGGCATCTGCCGCTGCGCTCTCTGTCAGCAATGTCCCTCGCCGCTGCTCACGGTCGGTCCCTATTAGCCGATTGCTGGCCTGCTGGTCACCGTTGCCGCCGCCGCCACCGCCGCCGCCGCGCCACGCTCCGCTGCCTGAGCAAGAAAAGGCCCGGAGACGCCATGCACCACCATCCGTGTCGTCCTGTTTGGGTTGGAGGAGGTGTGAATTCATGATGCCACACATGGTATATTAAATGCAAGAGGGTTTGTTTTAAAGAGATCAGCTTTTGTGAATACCCACAATCCTGTGTGCATCAAAGGTTATTTATTACTAATATATTAGCAGTTTGAAATATAAATACCCACAGCGTGACTTTTATAGTCCAACTTCAGCGACACACAGCCCCCCCCCCCCCCACACACACACACACACACACACACAAACACACACACACACATGTCTATCAGTGTCAGGGCCTGCATTGTCCTGGCTTGTGTGGTGCAGTGTGTTCCTGATACTAATCCAATAACTTATATATTTGTGTATATTTTAGAAAAATATAATTTATTGTTTTGTGGGTTTTAAATGAATGGTATGAATGAATGGAAACTTTATGGCATGGGGAGGGGAAATATGGACCTGTTACATACTTTTTTTTAAAAGTAATTCATTTTGAATCCACTGGGAGAATAAAGATACCCTTGTGACTTAACAAGTCACAAACATGCTCATGTTCATTATTTGTAGTTACATTTACAGTTGTTTTTTTTAATTTCACCAGAGTTTCTCCTCATTCAGCAGCTGAGTTTCGGGGGCTCGACCGCAGCCGTGATACCTGCGAGCTGACAAACTAATTAGTATAAAGCGTGCACAGTTTGCAACATGGTGGCGACAGATTAATCATGGAGAATAAAGTCTAAATATGTGCTTTCATGAACCGCTGATGTATTACTGTAGCAACTCCTCTGCCTCCTCTCAGTTAGGCCATTTCTCTCTTCCCTCATGAGCGTAATAAAAAGTTGAGATGGCAGATAATGGCTGACCGCCTGACTTTTATTAAGAATAGATGAGAATATCACAATTGTGATGATACTAAAAATGTCTATGATGAAGGGGAAGGTGGAGGGGACATCACAGCCAAACGTATGTTCTGATGGGCTCGTTTCATTATTGGTTAAGCTTCCTCATTACGGACAAAAGACGAGCAGCGGTTCCTTTGTTCGAGCAAATCAATTCCAGGAGCCTCTATGGAGGACTGCACATGCACATCATGCAGAAATCTCCAAACTTCTCTGCCTGGAGCTGTGGGGTGACGTCTAGCCTGGAACCTGTGCAGCAGAGCAGCGAGCGGCAGCAGCTGAAGCAGCAGACAACAGCCCCATCTACAGATGGCTTGGCGTTCCTCTCCTTGTGACTGCCCCATCGCTCCAAAATCCTCTTCTGATCATCTGGCCCACGATGGGGGATTTTTGTTGCGACATTTCTTTAGTCGCAGGAAATGCAACAGGAGGTGTAGATGTGATTTTACTGCTGGACTCGCTGCCATTTAATCACACAAAGCAGGAGAATGCTGAAAGGTCAAGGTTTGAATATTGTAATACCAACACCTTCTGTGTTTATTGCATCATTTTGCTGATTAAAGAGCCCCCAACCTTTTTCTAAATCTACTAAGTTCAGGCCATGTAACTAAACTCTTTTGTTCATGTGCATGATTGTGTGTGTCTGTGTGTCCCTTGCAAGTACCCTTATCCTATTATTGCTCCCTATCTCCTTGTGAGAGCCATAAAATATCACTTTTCGAACTGTAAAGATAAGAAATTTGAAGACATCAACTGTTTTTTTACATGTTAAATGACCACCCACAAAACAAGCAACGGCGAATGCCCTTCAAAACCACGCAAACATGACCTCTGACAAGGCATCGGGCTGATGGACTAAACCTATCTGCCACTGGCCCGTCCACATTATCACACTTTGCCTTAATTCACCATCTTTCAGAGTGTCACACTTTATATTCCCTGGCACGGGAAGGCTACATGCGGATGCATAATTTATCTCAAATTAGCGCCTATTTGAGTAAGCATCAAAGCAAGGCGGCTAAGGTTGGAGGAGAGCTTAAGGAACCGCCGGGGAAACCATGGCCAGGATTAATGCGGGAGATTTTTATAAGAAATTACCGGCTTAATGAAGTGGATAAAAAAGCTGTCAGTGTTTTATTGCATCTAAATTGTGTGGCGGTGTTTAGCCGTCTCGTCTGCTCCCTACATAATGGGTCGTGACAGTAGCTGTGAGGCCTATTTAACTTAACTAGTAAATAACTTGCATAGAAAAGCTATTTAGAGATGTTTTTATGTGCGCTATAATCAAGTTTGTTTTGGTTTTTTTGCTCCTTTCCCTTCTCAATCAATAAAACATTAAACAGAGGTGCCATCAAACTTCAGTGAGTTCCAAACAAAGGTTTAGGAGGTAAAACATCCAGGTATGATGAATATTAAAATGAAATAGGAGTTATTACATCAGGGGTGCTTTTATGAGAGACGTGCTGCAGGGATGTTAATTCAAACATCTTAAACAAGTTGAACCAAACGCGGCTTCTTCTCGTTTCATTTCTGCTGAAACAGCTATTTTACAGTCATGTTTCAACGTCTGTATCACCAATTGCACCTATTCAGCAAATACTGCCTGCTTGCTATAGCATGAGAGCCATACGTGACTGAGGAAAGCGCTCCTGCAGCCCAACAGCGCCACCTTGTGGTACCATTGACAGTTCGAATTTACCTCCAGCACTAAAAGTGGACATGTTCCCAAAATAAAATCGTTGTGTTTTTGAGTGACAGGAACAAAAATAAGTTCATTTATTTCACATACAACAATACACTAATCGATCAATCATCCATCACAGTTTCGATGTGCAAGTGATTATGGCGGCTCGGAGAGCTCGGGTCCGCTTGGAGGTGGAGGTGCGTCAAAGCATCCGAGTAACTCGACAACTAAAGCGTCTCCATCATTTTCCCCTCTGAAAATGTGTCAAGACAGCGAGTTAACGTATGCATTTTGAGTATGTAATGGCATAAACTTGACATTTGGTCATATGGTCCTTTAGTATTTTAATATTTTGCGCCGCCTTAAATTTGACTTTGAATGAAAAGAGCAGTGTTACAGCCTAGAACCATACAGTAAATGTCAATGCACCAATGTATGAATACATGCTTGGAATGCAAAGAAAGTATGGTTTAAATTAGCTAATGTTGGTGGGAGGACATGCACTCGAGCTTCAGACCCTTGTCGAAGACCTACGAAGGCTCCATCATTCCAAAACAAGCCAATACAACATGATCACTGCATGGTTTTTGTGTTTGAATTAGAAGGGAAGCCTTTCCACATTTAAAGAAGTAATTTTTATGATTCTAAAGTCAAGTAGGGTTTCATTTCCAGTAACGTCCATGTGGAAAAGTTCTGACTCAGAAAAGTTAGCCAATGGGTGAGGATCAAGGGGACATTCTTTCAGTGCGTCTCATCGCAACACACTAGGGACACTCTTTCATTAACAAGTCGTTCTTTGGAACGAACGCACACACACACATACACACACGAGTAGCTTGACAGAACAATCCCTTTTTAGTGTGCCAAGAAAACCACGTTTTCCCTTCAGAAATGAAACCAAAAAGCAGGTTTTGGGCAGCATTCAGGTAGTGAGGTGAATGGTGGTGGGTGGTGGGTGTGAGAAAAAGCTTGTTTTACTGACAAGCTTCATCTGCATAAGGCCATCTCTGAATGTCAACAGTTTATATACACAGCTTGTAGGGAGGCGGTGGGGGGGGTTGTTATCACGAGACAAGATTCCTGAAATCTGACTTCACAGTTTGTCGATGGCCAGAGGTTATGATGAGGGTTTGTGTGACCTCCTCACATTATTCCTTTAGAGGGACCAGCAGCTGAATGTTTGCCTCACAAATCCAGAGGTTTCTCTTCCATCCCAGCTTGAGGAGACTGACCCGCTGTGCTCCTTCGGTCGTTTGGGTGCCGGGAGTGAGGGATTTGTGATTTGCATGACAGAGAACCTCACTTTAGTCCCTCCTCGACAGGCTCCCTGATCCTCGTTTCCTTCATGTGCCCTCTTTTTGCATCTTGATTTTTTTCTTTTTCTTTTAAAAAAAAAAAAAAAAAAAAAAGAACTTGCATCAGTCTACACAGTGCTGCGAGGCGTGCCGTTGAGCGCCACGGCCTTGCCGCAAGGCGACCCGACAACCGGGGGGCCCACTGTATTCTGGGTGGAAGCTCCCACTTCGAAAACTTCATGGATGGCCTTCCGGAAACAATGAAAGTTGTAGTCTATTAACCCTGCGCAGAGCAAATGACAACAGGTGATTACCTCTGCAAGGACGCCCGCTTTGAAATGTCTATAACGTGTGACTTGCTTACCTTTGCGCTCAAAGCTCTCTTCTCGCAGGATGCAGACGAGGGCCAGGAACTTGGTGACCTCTTTCAGGTACAGCACAGTGGTGTTGTTGAGTTTGATGATGGCCATGGATTCTTTGTCGTAGGCGCTGCCGCTTCCGTCCTCCCTCAAACTGAGGCGCAACACAGCATCATATGTTAAAGCAGAACAGTGGATTTAAGACGCGGCTCAGTGAAAGAATATTTCGCTTACCCGTAGATACAGGAGACGTCAATGACCACATCGATCATATCGCAGCACAATTCATAGGACTGCATGTCTACCGGAGAGCTGTCTGTGGCGATGTAGATCTTACTGACAACATCAAACAGGAAGGCCTTCTCGATCCCTGAATTCTGTTTTGATTAGCAGAAACACACAGTTGTGACTCGTGTCATACGTGTAGATTGGCAGGCAAATGTTTGGGCAACTCTGGTCAATTTTCAAAGTAGCAGAAAAGGAAAAAGACCCCCGACAAAAGGTTTTGGCACCACTGCACAGCTGGGGTAACTAGTAGCAGCCTCCTTTGACAAGCGTCACAGCCTGTAAAGGCTTTTTGTCTCCAGCAAAGACATTCAGGTTCTTGCTTGAAGGTTTTTCATCCGTTAAAAAAAAGTGACCCATTTTACTTTCAAGCTGAGGCGCAGATGAGTTTTCTCTTTTCCTCTTATGTATCCCTCAATTATTTCCATCTCGTCCTACAATTAACTGTAAACAACACACACACACATCACACATCCTGGCACCTAGCTAAATTGGTATTTTAGCCTGTGTGCACTTGTTTACATGTACTTTTCATTTTGCCTACAACGTAACGGATATCTCCACAATCTCCAACACCTTCTTTCAGGCATTACATTTACTTTTCCTGTCTTTATATACAAAAGGACTTGGCTAATAAAGCTCTGGAGAATTCCAGAGCCAGCTCGGCCTCTGATTCCAAATCTTCCTGGTGGTCTTTTCCTTTTCTACTGATCCCGGGAGCAGTTCTCTCGCTGTTCGACCTTGTTTTGCACACCACTGCACATCACGCTCATCATTTACTGCTCTTCACTTACTGAGATAAAGATGTTTAGCAGGTTCTCCAGAGTAGGAAGCTGAGGAATGAGTTTCTGCACCACTTTACTGAAGGCCTCAAAGATGGAGTGGTCGTAAATACTCGTCAAGTAAAAGCTGAAAGAGGTGAAAACAAAAGGAAATGAATAAGCAACAGCTGCAAACAGTTGTTACTTCCTCATAACACATTAGGTGAAAATACACATGAGTGCGTGAGTGCACGACAGACTGACCCTGATGGAAACAAGCTATCTAAACCCAACTTGGGCCAAAAACATGGATATACTGAGCCAGCGTGATTCAGGGACTTTGGTTACCAAGATGTGAATTACTGATGGGAGAAAACCTGGAAAGAAATTCCAGGTCCCGGAGCTCAACACTGAAACAGCCAAGAGAGGAGAACTCAGCCATGTTCCCCCTAAAGAGGCCATATTTAGAGCTCGCTCTCTCTATCTGGCTTCTTTCTTCTGCTCGTCCACGCGGCTGGGCTTTAGAGTCTTGGAGAGCTGCAGACATGGTTGACCGTTCTGGAGCCCGGATCTCTGGAGCTCAGCCAAAGTGACCACTGCGTTATTGGTTACATCTCTTACCAAGATTGTAACCAGTTCTTTTGATCTCAGGGTGAGAGCTTAGGTAAAGAGTCATTAGTGGATCAAATCATTGCAGGGCCTGAGGCAGTAAAGACTGCCGTTCATTGGATCGCTGGTTAAACGACTCTGTTTTCAGATGAGAAGGGAAGCTTCACCAGCGGGAATGAGTGTGCGGGGCCCCGGGTTTCCAAGCGGCTTTCACTGCAGCCCAAAATATAAATCACATTGTGCTCCAGGACCATATAACCAACTTCACCCCGTCCTCCAGATGGCCACAATCCATTTGATGCCAACAACGCTGTCAGCCAGAAAAGAATAAAGCTTGTCATTACATTGCTTTACGTAAGCCTACAAGTAACTGCTAAACTTGCTCTAAACACAGAATTAATTGTTAGTCAACCATAAAATAACACAGCAAGTGCACTTGCAACAGTAACCCACAAGGAGAGCTTTATTTGAACACAGTTGAAATTCAAAGGACTGGACGATCCAGTGTTTTCACCACCGACAGACTGAGAATAAGGCCCCTGAGGAAGGTCCCAGTGTGATAGTAAAGAATCTGAATACTCATGTATATATGAAATTTCACTTCTCTTTTTTTAAGAATCTTGAAAAATGTTGTAAAATTCTGTTTTCGCCATCTCATTCTGGGGTATTAAGTGTAGTTTGTGGCGCGAATGTGTAAATTTGTTTTGACTTTTGCCTGAAAAACCTTTTGACTGCAACATATACTATAACGTCCGCCCCAAAAAGGGTTTGAATTTAACCATTTTCATTTAAATGTAGTCATTTCTTTACTTGACGCTCAACTCTTGTAAAACCTTAACGCTTGCATATTTTAAGGGTGCCACACCTTTAGAGCTTTTGTATCTGAATCAGATGTAGTTAAAAGAAGACGTCAATAGAAGAAACTGACAGTAACAACCTGAGAATGCAAACTGGAAAGCATCAACTGTTTGCTGAGTCATCGGGCCGAACAAACACAAGCCAAGTCTTTAGGCTGGACGCCAACGATGAAATGAAGTCGGACTAAACGTTGCTTCTTCGTGGAGGCGTCAAATAGTGTGAAATTGCTGCAATCCAGATTCCACCCAACGTAAATTAAAGTCACCTCACACCTTAGTGAGACATAACTGCGGGCGAGTTGAGCAAACTCATGGCGCTCGTTTGCAACAACCACCCCAGTTTTAAAATTGTTTTTTCACAACTAAAGTCCAACAGATGCAGGAAGAGCCACGCAGAAGAGAAAAGTGACAGTACAACTGAAAACAAAGGGATGAAAAATACCTGAGATGCAGCTTTTCTAAGCTGGCATCTGCCAGATCATCGTTGGCTCTTTGGTGGATGTCCCTCTGGGTCTCGATCTTGTGATCGTCGGACAGGCCGTCCACTTTGTGAATAAAGACTTCAAAGTTGATCTCGGGATTGACTCTGTAGGCCCTCGACACAGTGAGGTGAAGCCGGCTCAGAGCCTCCACGTAGTCGTCCTGACAAGCAAACAACCAACCAACATTAGGCTTTCTGCCAGAAAAACCTTTAGTTAAAACTCTTGATTTTAAAACATCTCCAGAATTACTAATGTCGGTGTAGTAGATGGGAACGGAAGGGTTTTACTGTAGCTAAGGATATACATAAGGTGTTGTGATTCTAAACAAAGCTGATAGTGAGATAAAAAAGCAGCAGCGTATGTGGGGGTGTGAGAAAGTAGCAATGTGCCACCTGCCAAACCACATGGAGACAGAAACTGACTTTAGCGTGTGACCACCTGCTCAGGCAGATCACGGTTCCGTGAGGAGATTACTCTTTAATCTAAAAGTTGGGTGGACAGCTCTGCCCTAGCAGTTAAATTGCTCCAATTCTAAATATCAAATCTCCCCTTATGGTAGTCAGTGCTCCAACATTGTAGCCCGTAAAGAACAGGAAGTATTTACTCTGCCACCAAAGAATGAGGGGTTTAAAATGCATTTTAAACTGGACAAACTTTGATTATTCAGTAACTTACCTGTGCGTCGATGACAAATATTAAAGCTCCAGTTCCTCTGAAGATCATCTCATAATCAAAGGTTGGGTCGAAGAAATCGACCTGGCCCGGGAAGTCCCAAATCTGGAAATTGACAAAGGAGCTGCTGGAGATGTCATCCTTGTAGATCTTGTTGGTGCTCTCAAGGAACAAGGTTTCGTTGGGAGACATTTTGTGGAAGACCACCTGTAACCAGAGTTGTTAAGAGTGTCAGCAGAGGCAATGCGTTTGACCAGAAATCAGTACTGGGATTTTAAGTGTTCCAATCTGCGACGTTTGGCTCTAATGGGTCATTTTTTATACATCGTTTCAGCACCTCTTAATCATTTGCTTACGCTAATTCTCTTAGCGTCACACAGCGAGTGTTTTGTCTGAACCACAAAGTCATAAATCAACAAAAATTGGTGTCAACACCGAGCGAGGTCATAATGGAACATCACATGCCAAGTGAGGATAAAGTGCAGCGTAGACCAACATTCATATGATGCAACATGGAAGTGTGTGTTCAGCGTTTTCTGCCAGTCATGTATGCAAAATCCATCCAGATAATGCTTCTTTGAGACAGCAATTCAATTACTTTTAGTTTTAATTCAAGGATTCTAAATGTAGTTTTTGTCCATACATTGGGGACGACTTCCTGCAAAGCATTCTTATCACTACATCCTGATGATCCATTGGGAAAAATTGAAATCAGGGGGGCAGAAAATGAACTTGCTAATGCAGAAATTGTGAGTAATCTGCAGGTGATGTGGTGTGTTATTGCAACTTAATGTTGCTCCCTCCAGAATGGAAGGTGTGGCCGGCTTATTGTCACGTGAGCGCCGCACTTTAGACATCCTTGTGCCTCACAGCTGGGTAGGACTTGCGATATTTTGGGCCTATTTGACAAGTCGTTAACCTAAAAGTCACATGCTTCGTGTCACCAACGGAGAGAGATGCGCCAAGCAACTCAGTCCACCTGGTTAATAAATAACGCTGCAGCTCTACTAATGCTAGCTCCCTCTGCTAAATCAACAACTGCGGGGATGGTTTTGATCCCAGCTGCAGTCTTGTCATGTGACCACGCAGGTTGTGCTTTCCATCATCTGGGACGGGCTAAACTACTATTAGCTATTTCGGCTAACTTGTGTGATGCGGCTTGAAAAGCGCAGCTCGCCTCGAAAGGCTAGCAAGTACACATCACTCCTTACCTTCTGGATCGATGACTTGCCACTTCTCCTCAAGCCCATGAGCAGAATTCTCGGTTTGGTATCGGACGGCACCGGGCTGCCCTCCATGTCGGCCTCCTCTTCACCATAACCGAAATCTTTAGGAAAAGAGTCTGCTACCCCGTAGCTGTCAGCCAGCTGTTCTACCTCGTACTGAATCGACATTTTGACCAAACGGCGGTCCTATCCCCTCTTCCCCCCTTTACTTGCCTCTTACCACGTCCGTCTTTGGGTCGGGCGAGCACTAAGAACCAAAAACTAATGCGGGTTTGTCAATAATGACCAAACTGCTCGGAAACACCAAGCATGATCCCACACATTTCCTAAGGATTTCCTCTCTTGAAAAAAAAAAGACGCCCTTTGGCCCCACCCTTAGATCCTGATTGGCTGAAAGAAATAAAAGAAGGGATATAATTGGCGAATACGCCCGTCAATCAACGGGGTTATGTCGTTGTCACATGACTAGTACTCGGACTAGTTTTGTGAACTCTCACCCTGGGAAGCAAATCCTCATATACACTTTTGAAACGTCTCCAACCAGTTTACGTTTTGTGATGCTTATAATTAACGGACTGGATATAATAGCTAATAATAGCATAAAAAACAGGTACAATTGTTAAGGATAAGATAGTGATTTCGAAATGTGGCTATATAACCAACAGAGGGCGACATAAATACATCACAATGGATTTGAGACGTTCATTGTTTCACTAAAAGGTCGGAAGAAATGTAGCCGCCAATCTCATGATTTTTCTGCTCAAAAGTACGAGTTTTACAAGTCTTTTAAAATAATACAAAAAGAGGTTCTTCTGTAAATGGAGAGTATTTAATGTTCTGTACTACTGAAAGGCATATTGTGCTTTCATTTTACTTTCGGTGCGTGGAATGTTTGTCGTTTAGATTTCCCCTGAATGCACCATTAAATATAGGCGGAGCTGCTTGGAGGAACCGCTGAGAAAACAAAACTTACTAACTGTAGTGTTTATCGATGATAACACAAATTTTCTAAACTACTGGTACCATGGCACATTATAGAGTAAGTATAGAGTAAGTGCATTTGCTGTTACTTTGAACAAATGTATACTAATTTATACGTTAATTAGAGAGAAACTTGAACACCTGTGAGTTTATGTTTCGCTTTTTAAGACTTGTTCAGAATTTGTGGATATAACAAGTCTTAAACCAGATGATTAACGTCCGTATAAGACTGCCTGTTTTGTCATCCTTCTGTTTGTTTGTTTGCTGTATATCACTTTAACGATTGTTTCAAAATTATATGTATGGCCATGTGGAAATTTGTTGTCGAGAACGTGTATTTTCATGCATTTTTATAACACACTGCAGACAGCCACGAAAGTGTTTTGATTAAATATGAAATGTCATTTTATTAGGCTCCAGACTCAAAAAGGGAGCAGTTTCGGAGATACCTGGAGAAGGCTGGCGTTGTTGACAGCCTCACAAGTGGTATGTTTTTATTTGAATTTATTTTCTTTCACTCACCGTGTTCACAACATTTCAAGGTTAGGAGAACTAAGTTGTTCATTTTTAAATATTCTTTTTTTTAAGTTCTTGTGGCTTTGTATGAACATCAAGACCGGCCCAGCAATCCACTGGAGTATCCTTTTGTACACAAGATCAAGAATTGAGTTGTTTACAGTTGATAACCTTAAATAAGACCTTTAAAATTGGCCGTAGATCGTTTGACTTGACTTGTCCCAGGTTTTTGAAGGAGAGCATGGGCGCAGTGGGCATGGCTTCCACAGAGGTCAACGCACTGCAGCAGGAGGTCAACGATTTGAGGCAAAGGTGCGCCGCGCTGGAAGAGGAAAATAGAGACCTCAAAGCACAGGTAAGCATTTCTCTTCTGCTAAATCGTTGCAGAAGAATGCCCTTTCTGTCTCTATTAGAAATTTGGGGTTATTCAGCCACATGAGATCTTGATGCAGGAGGAGATTACGTGTTCAGTTTGTATGTATAGATATATACGACACAATGATGTAGGTCGGCATCTCATTAATGCATTTTTCCCTCTCCAGCTGCAGCATTATAAACAAGATGAACCCACAGCAGAGTAGCTGTCGGCAGGTCTCCAACTTGATTTCTTTTTGGGGGGGAGTGTGGGGGGTGGGTGGGTTACACTGTTGTCACCTTGAATTTAAAGACGAGAAAACTGAAAGGATGTTTTTCATGCAGCCGTGCTGCATTTTGTAAATCTCGATTCTATTGCATCTGTTTCCGTTTATGTGATTCCTTTATATTTGGTCCCTTTTGGTTTGAAAAGAAAAGGTCATTGTGAGGAAAAATATGACATGATTATACTTCTGATACTTGTGTAGAAGACACACACACACACAGTGCCCTCGTCTACAGGGAAATCATTGACAGGGTCTGGTGTGAGAAGTTGCAAATGTAAATTTGAAGTATGTGTCTCAAGCACAATAAAACACGGTGTTATAAAAGACCTATGGGCTGTTTCACTGAACTGCTGGTCAATGCACCTGGGACCATCTGCAGGTGTGTAAACACACAAACATTTGTCATTTTGCAAGCAGTAGAAATAAAATAACGGCTACATCTAACTGTCATTTAGAAATTATTCTCATATTGTCATACTGATCCCTGAATCAGATTCATTTTAAG
Organism: Takifugu rubripes; assembly: GCF_901000725.2. Classification (NCBI taxonomy): domain Eukaryota; kingdom Metazoa; phylum Chordata; class Actinopteri; order Tetraodontiformes; family Tetraodontidae; genus Takifugu; species Takifugu rubripes. The sequence goes on along the minus strand of NC_042291.1, from coordinate 1,405,564 downwards.
TGCAGCGTCTCCATTATTTGACCATCTCTGTGCCAAAACATTCCCGTAAATGTGTTTCTTCAGCTTTAGATTAACTCATTTACAGTAAGGACACTAATCCAGCTGCTGACTGATATGATCAGGAGCGCCTTAAAACTAGGGTTCTAGCCCTTCTAGGCTAAACTAGGGCTAGAACAGTTCTGATATCATGAAAATATGAGAATAATTTATCAGCAGCTCAACATTAAGCAGAGCAGAAGTCTCGGTGTACATGATGCATAAACTTTTATAAAAGAGACAATGTATAAAACATCTCCGACCACTGCATTCTATATACTCGCTGTCCAGGAGTGATCTCAGCCAGATGGAATTGGAAACATTCCCATTTTCAGTTTAAATTTGCAGGTCTGGCTCCCGACTGCTGCTGCTTTTGCTCGGTGATGATGTTTTGCAGTAAGAGGGGGGCAGCATGGGGCTGTGCGCGCAGCCCGAGCTGGAGCCATGCAGAGACTCCGCCGTGGAGCTACGGCTGAGATGGCGGACGCGCTGGTTTGGCGACGTCTGAGCGCACAGCTCCTCGTTTGAATCCGTGTCAGAACTCTTCCCCTCCGGCACCGTGGCGCATTTGAAAGAATGAGCCCTCCAAGGCCTCCGCGGTACGCTCACTGGCAGCGGGGGGGCTGGTTTCTGTTGGCACTTTGGATAGTCTGGGCTGCCACTGTCACTGCGCTCTTTTTCCTGGCTGTGAGGGAGAGAAAGCTTCGCATGGATCGTGCTGCGCCCTTTTGGGCTTTGGGCCAAACATGTGGAACCCCCCAGATGTGGTTGATTGGACAGGTCACTCAGGAGAGGAAGAGCCGCTGCTGGACCAACGGCTCCTTGCATTAGGTTGCCATCAATTGGGGAAAATGTAATCGTCATCTTCCGGCCCGCACTGGCGCAGAGTTGCGCAACAGATTCCTTTCCCCCCTTAGAGATAAAGTCATCATCGAGCTCATCCTGTAATTGCGGGTAAAGATCCAAGATGCCCTGTTTAATCCACTTGTAGCCAAGATACGCCATCTCCAAAATGTTAAGGAAGAGGGAAATTGCGGCGATGAATTGCATGAAGACCATGAAGACGCTTTTCTCCGTCGGCCTGGAGACGTAACAGTCCACAGCATTAGGACAAGGATCCCGCTCGCACTTGAAAAGTGGGTAGAGGTGAAACCCATAAAGGACATATTGGCCCGTCATGAAGCCCACTTCAACAACGGACCGGGTGACCACATGTGCCACATAAGTGCGCAACAGGGATCCCCGGAGCGGAGCTTTGTTCAGCTTGCCCTGGTCGAGCTGCTTCACCTCCCGTTCAATCCTCTTCCTGGCTTCGGCCAGATCCACGTCCACCAACTCCAGCTCCTTCCTCAGCAGGACTTTCTTTCTCTGCCGTGCTTTCTCCAGGGCCCGCAGTCTGTACAGAGCGTGGCCCATGTAAACCAGCGAGGGGGAGGACACGAAGATAACTTGCAGCACCCAGTAGCGGATGAGGGAGATGGGAAAAGCCAGGTCGTAGCAAACGTTCCTGCATCCCGGCTGCTCGGTGTTGCAAATGAAGTCAGCCTGCTCGTCGTTCCACACGTCTTCGGCCGCCACTCCGAGGACCAGCATGCGGAAAACGAAGAGAAGGGTGAGCCAGATCTTGCCCACCATGGTGGAGTGAATGTGCACCTCCTCCAAAATCCCTCCGAGGAAGTTCCAGTCTCCCATCTTCACTCTGCCATTCTGACTAAAATCAGTGAGAAAAGGATCAAAAATTTAAATAAAAAGAACTGCAGAGAAATAAAACACTAAATATAACAGTAGGTAAAAAATCTACATTTCTATATATAATGGGAATAACACAAGCTTGAAAGTAAGAAATGGCCGGACTGGGCTTGTACGTCTAATCAAATCATCTCTTCCTCCTCTTACATCCTCCCGTCTAAATGGTCCCCATAGGCCGTGTGTTCCCTTTACCTCACAGCAGCGGCGTGGACAGACTGCCGGTGCTGGTTTGGAACACTTCGGGCCATGTGGCCCCGTAAAGGTCACCAGTAAAAAAGTTTTTAAAAAAAATCATTGGTGACCTCCACCAGTCCTGGCGTCTCACCCAAATCCCAGTGACCCGACTGTGCTCCACAGCTGCCAGAAACAAAGTTGGAAAAAAGTGAGTGGCTGAGGGAACGTTGCCAACACTAGTCTGAAGAGAGGAAATCAATAGCAACAGCTCCGCTGGGGTATTTGGCTCATGGCCTCTGCGTGGCGGGGTTAAAACCGGCTGCAACACATATACCAATAAGCTCAGCAGGTCCAGACTTTGTGTCTGTCTGAGTAAGTTTATTCCTTTTTAATTCTTATGGAGAGTCAAAAGGTTGCAGCCCTGAATGTTTTAGATGTGCTGATTTTAAGCATCTGAAATTGTTAGGCTGTTACAGCCTAAGTATGTATTGTAAATCCAGTCTAGGATGAATTGTTCTGTTTTGGATTATCAGCTCCATATATGGAAAAGGGGACGGTATCCCCCAAATGATTAACACCAATCATTTATTGACACAGGACTCATGTAATCAATAGTCGTCTCATGTAGCGGTCAGAGAGCTATTGTGTCCAGTTCCACGCTGTGTTGCCCCCTTTAAAAACGAATGTTGTTGAGGCCGTGCACGCAATTCAAAATGTCCCATCGGAGGACAGTTGTAACCTAAGATGTTAAATGTTGCTATGAGGTAAGAAAAAGGGAAACCAAAGCAAAACTCTCAGCAGGTTCATCTTGCATCAGGATAGAAAAACATCATGGACACTGAGGGTTTAATTCCCACACACACAACCTTCCTCTTATGGTCACGAATCAATTTTTACTTGCACCTAAAGTTAATATAACTGCACATGTTTCATTCAACACATAAATTCCATGTTTGTTTTCTAAAGCTTATCATTTATTAAATTGGGGGGTGGGGGAATCGAACCTGTGTGTGTGGTAGTTTGGTAACTAAATACGAACTCTGCTCTTCCCAGGAGTCCAGTGGCTTCAGTTTCTTCTTCATGGAGCAAAACTATTCTCCTGGTAGTTGTTGACCCAGATGTTGATGTGACTCCTGCTCCGACACACCTGTCTCACTAAAGACGTCTGCGCTCTATGTTGTATTAATGCCCGTTTCTACAGTATAATAGTGACAGAGGCGTCTGGGCACTGTGCCACATACGTTCATCACCCACGGTTTCAGGGTCACCGCAGAATGTCTGATAATTGAATATTGATGGTTGAAGTTACATTGATGTGCTGGAATCTATGGAACTTTCCATACAGTAAAAGAAGAAAAATGGCTCAAGCTGGAATAAAGCTGCAGATTCATGTGCCTCTAGCTGTAATTTTAGGTCATTACTGTTTTTTTATGGAGATATGATTAAATCAGTATGTTGTAACACCTGATAGGTGATTTTTATTGTTTAAAATTACTAGTTGCTGGAAAGATGAGCAGGTCAGACTAAATTTACATTTTTACGTGCTGCATCTATAGATCACGACACTAAGGCCTGCTGACAAATCACATTCTTCCATGTTTTAGCCATTTTCTTTTATTAAAGTCTTCACAACTTCAGTCTTTTGAGGAATCAGAGCAGGACCATGCACATTCTTGAATACTGAAAGACTTGGAAGTATTCAACAAAAAATAAGCACCATGGAGTTAACCGTAATCCACGCAGTCTAGCGAAGAGTCAACTGGACTGACGAAAGCAAGCGGAAGAGATTTTGCCTTTCATCACAAAGGCTTCTTCTATCTGGAATTATGTCCAGTTGACTCTTTGCTAGACTTTATGGATTAATATAACCTGGATGAATGAGAACCTAGAAGGACAGAGTTAACAATAAGGTTTACAAAACAATCCGAGCTTATTTAATATTTATTCAGGAACAATAAAGTAAGTCAGAAGTAGATTAGAAGTTTTTTCCCCAAAAGTGTGGTAAAATATTAAATACGTTCTGCAACGCTGCAAGCTAACAGCAGGAGGCGTCATTTAACAAAACCTGAAATCTATCTTTTATTAAATGACGTTAAATGAAAACTAAAAATTAAAAAAAATATCCTATCAAAGTTCCTCCCATCAGTAAAATGAAGCCTTGTTTAGTTCCTAAAATTATGGCAAAATTGGTGGTGTAAAAACATATGATCTTACGAGGCTGGGCTCAGGAAAATGTTGAAGAGCACAGCAAAAAGCACAAAGATGACATAGGCCACGATGCACAACCAAAAACGAGGGTCTTTAAGTAGCTTCTGGTTGTAGGCGCTGAAGAAGACATAACCAATGGACATTCCAGCTAAAATGCCTCCAAAATGAGCCACAAAGGACACCTAGAAAAGATTGTGAAAAGTCAGGGTTTAAACAATGAAGCACAGACCCCCCCCACCCACCCTCCAAGCTTGTAGAACCAGTTTAACAGCCCAGATGTATCAAGAGTCACAGAAATGACATGAAAGGGTCTGTATCCAAAAAGAAACTGCGCTCCCAAACCCAATTGTCCCTTCTTACTATCAGTTTTTAACGCTAACAAGTTCTGTGATCAGTATGTGTTCAGACAGAGTGAATAAACCCGGGAAGTCCCGGGAAGCTGATCCTGTTTATAGCCACAAGCTAATTACAACCATCACCAAACACTGTCAGGCGTTTAGAGATTAGCTAGATCCCACTTAGGCTCTTTCTCAATCTGGTTCTCTGCTGCAGCACGCGTCGGTCGTACCTTCAAGCCCGACTCTTCGGCGGCAAATCGCCTGTAGAAGGCGAATCCAAAATCGGTGCCAACTAAAAAGGGGAACAGGTGTCGGAATGGAGCCTTTTAAAGCAGCAGAATAATAACAATAATAAATCGTGCAACTTACCCAGTATCACGATGACAAGAATACGAAATACTCCGAGGAGAGGAATCATCTCTCGGAAATTCTGTGGATTAAAAAAAAGATTGTTGTTGTAATAAAACAGGAAATACACTTAAATTAAGGAAACTAGAAACGATCATATGACATCTAGGACTGAACCTATTCGGAGGTGGACACTGTGCAAGTCAGGGAAGAAGAGTAAGTGGTGTATATTAACCAACTTACCACCACTGCGTTCATAAAGTACCCCCCTATTAGGGCGTAGACGCCCCCAGAAGCACCCACCAAAGCACTATGAGGATCAAAGATGGAACTGCACAAAGAACCTGGGAGAAAAATGGAAAACCGGTGCAGAATCTGAGAAACCAGACAAACGGCACCACTAAAAAAGCCATCCTGTGGAAAGCTGCGGCGCTGCCCCACCTGCCAGGACGCCTGCCATATAAACCATCCCCACTTCAAATCCTTTGTGGACCAGTTCCAGCGGGATTCCCAGCAGCAGCTGCAGCAGCAGGTTGCCCACGATGTGCTCTACTCTACATGGAGGTGGAGAAGAGAGGAAACACTTAAACAACAAAGGAAGAGCAACATCACAACACATTTAAACCACAACTACAGTCTTAAAGTCCTGCTGGTCGGGCTTCCCAGGGTTCCCATGGCGCTCGGTCACGTGATTTCCAGTGTTTTGACAGATGAGTAAACAGTTAAGTTCATGAACAGTGTTCGGGGGGGGAGGGGAGGTTTGGTGGCGAGGAGAAGAGGAGAACAACCCCACACAAATGAAAGGTTTGGTCCAGTTGCCGTCGTTTCCGAGAGCGAGCCGAGGGTTCTGACGCTCACCCGGCGTGGACGAACATGTAGGAGATGAAACGCCACGCTTCCTGCCTCTTTTCGGGCTGGTACGTGTGCGGGCTGTTCCAAATGCCCTCATCCAAGGTCACCCACTGCTTCTGCGGCTTCCACACGGCGTAGTAGACAAACACCGACAACTGGACAGAAGGAACAAACGCAGACGGCTGAGATGCGCGTTCGCTGGAGGGGTGGCGGGAATACGTGTGGACGGCAGAGAAAGACGAGGACAGCGGAAATCCCAAAGTCAACCGTGGGAAAAAAGCGACTTCTCACACAGACA